>NC_068448.1:3329013-3364013 GCF_023373465.1 Oncorhynchus keta | reverse complement strand
GGGAGCGTAGCTGTACAGCTATTTTCAGGTCTCCAGGGATGTTCGATCGGGTTCAAGTCCAGGCTCTGGCTGGGCCACTCAAGGACATTCAGAGACTTGTTCCAAAGCCACACCTGCGTTGTCTTGGCTGTGTGCTTAGGGTCATTGTCCTGTTGGAAGGAGAACCTTCACCCCAGTCTGAGGTCCTGAGCGCGCTGGAGCAGGTTTTCATCAAGGATCTCTCTGTACTTTTCTCCGTTCTTCTTTCCCTCGATCCTGACTAGTCTCCCAGACCCTGCTGCTAAAAACCTTCCCCACAGCATGATGCTGCCACCACCATGCTTCACCGTAGGGATGGTGCCAGGTTTCCTCCAGATGTGACACATGGCATTCAGGCTAAAGAGTTCAATCTTGGTTTCATCAGACCAGGGAATCTTGTTTCTCATGGTCAGAGTCCTTTAGGTGCAACTTTAGGGCAAACTCCAAGCGGGCTGTCATGTGCCTTTTACTGAGGAGTGGCTTCCTCTTTCCCTCAATCCTGACTAGTCTCCCAGTCCCTGCCGCTGAAAAACATCCCCACAGCATGATGCTGCCACCACCATGCTTCACCGTAGGGATGGTGCCAGGTTTCTAGGAAGAGTCTTGGTGGTTCCAAACTTCTTCCATTAGAGAATGATGGAGACCACTGTATTCTTGGGGACCTTCAATGCTGCAGAAATATTTTGGCACCCTTCCCCAGATCTGTGCCTCGACATAATCCTGTCTCTCAACGGACAATTCCTTCAACCTCATGCTTTGGTTTTTGCTCTGACATGCACTGTCAACTGTGGGACCTTATATAGACAGGTGTGTGCCTTTCCAAACCATGTCCAATCACTTTCATTTACCACAGGTGAACTCCAATCAAATTGTAGAAACATCTCGAGGATGGTCAAGGTAAACAGGATTCACTTGAGCTCATTTTCGAGTCTCATAGCTGTAACGGCATTCGTTTGTGTCTGAATACTTATGTAAATACGTATACATTTGCAAACATTTCTTAAAACCTGATTTCACTATGTCATTATGGGGTATTGTGATGTCATTATGTGGTATTGTGATGCCATTATGGGGTATTGTGATGTCATTCTGGGGTATTGTGATGTCATTCTGGGGTATTGTGATGTCATTCTGGGGTATTGTGATGTCATTCTGGGGTATTGTGACATTTACATTACATTTAAGTCATTTAGCAGACGCTCTTATCCAGAGCGACTTACAAATTGGTGCATTCACCTTATGACGTCATTATGTTGTATTGTGATGTCATTCTGGGGTATTGTGATGTCATTCTGGGGTATTGTGATGTCATTCTGGGGTATTGTGACGTCATTATGTTGTATTGTGATGTCATTCTGGGGTATTGTGATGTCATTCTGGGGTATTGTGATGTCATTCTGGGGTATTGTGATGTCATTATGTTGTATTGTGATGTCATTCTGGGGTATTGTGATGTCATTCTGGGGTATTGTGATGTCATTCTGGGGTATTGTGATGTCATTCTGGGGTATTGTGATGTCATTCTGGGGTATTGTGATGTCATTATGTTGTATTGTGATGTCATTCTGGGGTATTGTGATGTCATTCTGGGGTATTGTGATGTCATTCTGGGGTATTGTGATGTCATTCTGGGGTATTGTGATGTCATTCTGGGGTATTGTGATGTCATTATGGTGTATTGTGATGTCATTCTGGGGTATTGTGATGTCATTCTGGGGTATTGTGATGTCATTCTGGGGTATTGTGATGTCATTCTGGGGTATTGTGATGTCATTCTGGGGTATTGTGATGTCATTCTGGGGTATTGTGATGTCATTATGGGGTATTGTGATGTCATTCTGGGGTATTGTGATGTCATTCTGGGGTATTGTGATGTCATTCTGGGGTATTGTGATGTCATTCTGGGGTATTGTGATGTCATTCTGGGGTATTGTGATGTCATTCTGGGGTATTGTGATGTCATTCTGGGGTATTGTGATGTCATTCTGGGGTATTGTGATGTCATTCTGGGGTATTGTGATGTCATTCTGGGGTTTTGTGACGTCATTATGCTGTATTGTGATGTCATTCTGGGGTATTGTGATGTCATTATGCTGTATTGTGATGTCATTCTGGGGTATTGTGTGTAGATTGACCAGGATTTGTTTTATTTAATCCATTTTAGAATACGGCTGTAACGTAACAAAATGTGAAAAAAGGGAAGGGGTCTGAATACTTTCTGAATGAACTGTATGTCTCCCATGCCAATAAAGCCCTTTGAATGTTATATATATATATATATATATATATATATATATATATATATATATAGAGAGAGAGAGAGAGAGAGAGAGAGAGAGAGAGAGAGGTTGGACAGGAAGTGGTGGGTGGAGAGATATGGAAGGGGGGAGGAAGGTGAAACTCAGGGGAATACCAGAGTAGATGAGTACGGTGAGGTACGGTGAGATTCAAACCATGACATCATGTGGTGTGTGTGTGTATCTGTGTGTGTGTGTATCTGTGTGTGTGTGTGTATCTGCGTGTGTGTGTGTTAATTACAGCTCACTGCATTTCTGCTTTGAGAACATGAAAAGATAGAACACGTGTTTCGAACTCAAATTGACTTATCAAACAGAGACAACGTGGCTGACACAGATAGAAAAACATATTGGCATGAGTGGCACAGTACACACACACACACACACACACACACACACACACACACACACACACACACACACACACACACACACACACACACACACACACACACACACACACACACACACACACACACACACAGACAGACAGACAGACAGACAGACAGACAGACAGACAGACAGACAGACAGACAGACAGACAGACAGACAGGCAGACAGGCAGACAGACAGACACAGGCGTACGGACACACACACACAGACTAACACATTAAAGCACACACGCCGGCTTTCAACAATCTCTCTAGGGGTCTTGAAGCTGATGCTCTTTACACAGAACATGTCCTGACCTATATAGATTCAATCAGCTTTTATGTGACTACATGGTGTAAACACTACACATATTAAATGTAGTGCACTATAGTAACACCAGACTGCTACGCTATAGTAACACCAGACTACTACACTATAGTAACACCAGACTACTACACTATAGTAACACCAGACTGCTACGCTATAGTAACACCAGACTACTACACTACACTAACACCAGACTAATACACTACACTAACACCAGACTACTACACTATAGTAACACCAGACTACTACACTACACTAACACCAGATTACTACACTATAGTAACACCAGACTAATACACTATAGTAACACCAGATTACTACACTATAGTAACACCAGACTACTACACTACACTAACACCAGACTAATACACTACACTAACACCAGATTACTACACTATAGTAACACCAGACTAATACACTATAGTAACACCAGACTAATACACTATAGTAACACCAGACTACTACACTACACTAACACCAGACTAATACACTATAGTAACACCAGACTACTACACTACACTAACACCAGACTAATACACTATAGTAACACCAGACTACTACACTACACTAACACCAGACTACTACACTATAGTAACACCAGATTACTACACTATAGTAACACCAGACTAATACACTATAGTAACACCAGACTACTACACTATAGTAACACCAGATTACTATAGTAACACCAGACTACTACACTACACTAACACCAGATTACTACACTAACACCAGATTACTACACTACAGTAACACCAGATTACTATACTATAGTAACACCAGATTACTACACTACAGTAACACCAGATTACTACACTACACTAACACCAGATTACTACACTAACACCAGACTACTATACTACACCAACACCATACTACTACACTATAGTAACACCAGATTACTACACTACACTAACACCAGATTACTACACTAACACCAGACTACTATACTACACCAACACCATACTACTACACTATAGTAACACCAGACTAATACACTACACTAACACCAGATTACTACACTATAGTAACACCAGACTACTGCACTATAGTAACACCAGATTACTACACTACACTAACACCAGATTACTATAGTAACACCAGACTACTATACTACACTAACACCAGATTACTACACTACACAAACACCAGATTACTACACTACACTAACACCAGACTACTACACTATAGTAACACCAGATTACTACACTATAGTAAAACCAGACTACTACACTATAGTAACACCAGACTACTACACTATAGTAACACCAGACTAATACACTATAGTAACACCAGCCTACTACACTACACTAACACCAGACTACTACACTACACTAACACCAGATTACTACACTAACACCAGACTACTACACTATAGTAACACCAGACTACTACACTACACTAACACCAGACTACTACACTACACTAACACCAGACTACTACACTATAGTAACACCAGATTACTACACTATAGTAACACCAGACTACTACACTATAGTAACACCAGACTACTACACTACAGTAACACCAGATTACTACACTACACTAACACCAGACTACTATACTACACTAACACCAGTTTACTATACTACACTAACACCAGACTAATACACTATAGTAACACCAGATTACTACACTACAGTAACACCAGATTACTATAGTAACACCAGATTACTACACTACAGTAACACCAGATTACTACACTACACTAACACCAGATTACTACATTACAGTAACACCAGATTACTACACTACACTAACACCAGATTACTACACTACAGTAACACCAGATTACTACACTACACTAACACCAGATTACTACAGTAACACCAGATTACTACACTACAGTAACACCAGATTACTATACTACACTAACACCAGATTACTACAGTAACACCAGATTACTACACTACACTAACACCAGATTACTACACTACACTAACACCAGATTACTATAGTAACACCAGACTACTACACTACAGTAACACCATACTACTACACTACAGTAACACCAGATTACTACACTACACTAACACCAGATTACTACACTACACTAACACCATATCACTACACTACACTAACACCAGATTACTATAGTAACACCAGGTTACTACACTACACTAACACCAGACTACTATACTAACACCAGATTACTACACTAACACCAGATTACTACAGTAACACCAGATTACGACACTGACACCAGATTACTATACTACACTAACACCAGATTACTACACTAAACTAACACCAGATTACTACAGTAACACCAGATTACTATAGTAACACCAGATTACTACACTAACACCAGATTATTACACTACACTAACACCAGAGAATAACTGAACTCTACTGCACTGTACAAGACAGATTCCCTGATTGGTCAAAAAGGCAAACGTGTGGCCTGTGTTGTCCAAAGGTTACAGCCGCTGACCTCAGCACACATGTGTTGACTCCCCCTGCCCCATCCCCCAGATTACCCAGATACTGTAGATTATAATATCCCTTAATTAGCCAGATACTGTAGATTATAATATCCCTTAATTACCCAGATACTGTAGATTATAATATCCCTTAATTACCCAGATACTGTAGATTATAATACGTAACTTGTTTCAGGAAACTAGGTGTATGTCCCATGTCACTACTTCACAGGAGAGCCATTTGAACATAAATTTAAAAAAAAAATCAGAAATACTTCTAGAACATATCTTTAATAACAGACTTGTATTTCATCCTTAAATAGGAATACACTGTAAGTCGCTTTGGATAAAAGCGTCTGCTAAATGGCATATATTATTATTATTATTATTATTAAATTACGAGCCTAGTTGGTTTAGCTACGGAAAAAAAGTTAGGAACCTTCCAATTTGATTGGCTGAGATAATGAGTGGGCTGGACATGCCGGGTGATGAGTTTGGATTGGTCTGCCTTGTAACATGCTTCTGTCTATAACGTGAGCTGATCAATATGTGTCGACAGTCCCTTTCTACTGCTGTGTTTTTGAAAAGACGTAACGTTTGCCATCGAGAGAACTACAAAAATTTCGTTACTTTTCTCAACAACATTTGTGCCTGCTAAATTCAGGGCGTCATCGACAGATCAGTTGGAAAAAAGTGATGGGCTACTTCCTGCACACGGTCAGCGTGAACCTGGCGTGAACCTGGCGTGAACCTGGCGTAACCCTGGCGTGAACCTGGCGTGAACCTGGCGTGACCCTGGCGTGAACCTGGCGTGACCTGGCGTGAACCTGGCGTGAACCTGGCGTGAACCTGGCGTGACCCTGGCGTGAACCTGGCGTGAACCTGGCGTGACCCTGGCGTGACCCTGGCGTGAACCTGGCGTGACCCTGGCGTGACCCTGGCGTGAACCTGGCGTGACCCTGGCGTGACCCTGGCGTGAACCTGGTGTGACCCTGGCATGACTTGACGCTGAGTTTAACAGTTCCAGTGTGAAACGATGATCCATATATACGGGTGAGAGCACAGCTACATTTTCCAGATATTATACGTTTCTAAATATGTCAGAACGTCATTTATCATTGCTAAATTAAGGCGTACTGTTCGCTAGCTAGCAAACGTTAGCTAGCGGGCTCGCTCATGTTGACTCTCTATTTTCAGGTCTCCAGGGATGTTCGATCGGGTTCAAGTCCAGGCTCTGGCTGGGCCACTCAAGGACATTCAGAGACTTGTTCCAAAGCCACACCTGCGTTGTCTTGGCTGTGTGCTTAGGGTCATTGTCCTGTTGGAAGGAGAACCTTCACCCCAGTCTGAGGTCCTGAGCGCTCTGGAGCAGGTTTTCATCAAGGATCTCTGTACTTTTCTCCGTTCTTCTTTCCCTCGATCCTGACTAGTCTCCCAGACCCTGCTGCTAAAAACCTTCCCCACAGTATGATGCTGCCACCACCATGCTTCACCGTAGGGATGGTGCCAGGTTTCCTCCAGATGTGACACATGGCATTCAGGCTAAAGAGTTCAATCTTGGTTTCATCAGACCAGGGAATCTTGTTTCTCATGGTCAGAGTCCTTTAGGTGCAACTTTAGGGCAAACTCCAAGCGGGCTGTCATGTGCCTTTTACTGAGGAGTGGCTTCTGATAAAGGGATAAAGGGCCAAGGACGAGATACAGTCAACATGACCTGCACCAAAGTCAGATTAGGATCCAGGGCGAGATTAGGATAAAGGGCCAAGGACGAGATACAGTCAACATGACCTGCACCAAAGTCAGATTAGGATAAAGGGCCAAGGACGAGATACAGTCAACATGACCTGCACCAAAGTCAGATTAGGATAAAGGGCGAGATTAGGATAAAGGGCCAAGGACGAGATACAGTCAACATGACCTGCACCAAAGTCAGATTAGGATAAAGGGCCAAGGACGAGATACAGTCAACATGACCTGCACCAAAGTCAGATTAGGATAAAGGGCCAAGGACGAGATACAGTCAACATGACCTGCACCAAAGTCAGATTAGGATAAAGGGCCAAGGACGAGATACAGTCAACATGACCTGCACCAAAGTCAGATTGGGATAAAGGGCCAAGGACGAGATACAGTCAACATGACCTGCACCAAAGTCAGATTAGGATAAAGGACCTGCACCAAAGTCAGATTAGGATAAAGGGCCAAGGACGAGATACAGTCAACATGACCTGCACCAAAGTCAGATTAGGATAAAGGGCCAAGGACGAGATACAGTCAACATGACCTGCACCAAAGTCAGATTAGGATAAAGGGCCAAGGACGAGATACAGTCAACATGACCTGCACCAAAGTCAGATTAGGGTAAAGGGCCAAGGATGAGATACAGTCAACATGACCTGTACCAAAGTCAGATTAGGATAAAGGGCCAAGGATGAGATACAGTCAATATGACCTGTACCAAAGTCAGATTAGGATAAAGGGCGAGATTAGGATAAAAGGGCCAAGGACGAGATACAGTCAACGTGGCCTGCACCAAAGTCAGATTAGGATAAAGGGCCAAGGACGAGATACAGTCAACATGACCTGCACCAAAGTCAGATTAGGATAAAGGGCGAGATTAGGATAAAGGGCCAAGGACGAGATACAGTCAACGTGGCCTGCACCAAAGTCAGATTAGGATAAAGGGCCAAGGACGAGATACAGTCAACATGACCTGCACCAAAGTCAGATTAGGATAAAGGGCGAGATTAGGATAAAGGGCCAAGGACGAGATACAGTCAACATGACCTGCACCAAAGTCAGATTAGGATAAAGGGCCAAGGACGAGATACAGTCAACGTGGCCTGCACCAAAGTCAGATTAGGATAAAGGGCCAAGGACGAGATACAGTCAACATGACCTGCACCAAAGTCAGATTGAGATAAAGGGCCAAGGATGAGATACAGTCAACATGACCTGCACCAAAGTCAGATTGAGATAAAGGGCCAAGGATGAGATACAGTCAACATGACCTGCACCAAAGTCAGATTAGGGTAAAGGGCCAAGGACGAGATACAGTCAACATGACCTGCACCAAAGTCAGATTAGGATAAAGGGCCAAGGACGAGATACAGTCAACATGACCTGCACCAAAGTCAGATTAGGATAAAGGGCCAAGGACGAGATACAGTCAATATGACCTGCACCAAAGTCAGATTAGGGTAAAGGGCCAAGGACGAGATACAGTCAACATGACCTGCACCAAAGTCAGATTAGGATAAAGGGCCAAGGACGAGATACAGTCAACATGACCTGCACCAAAGTCAGATTAGGATAAAGGGCCAAGGACGAGATACAGTCAACATGACCTGCACCAAAGTCAGATTAGGATAAAGGGCCAAGGACGAGATACAGTCAACATGACCTGCACCAAAGTCAGATTAGGATAAAGGGCCAAGGACGAGATACAGTCAACATGACCTGCACCAAAGTCAGATTAGGATAAAGGGCCAAGGACGAGATACAGTCAACATGACCTGCACCAAAGTCAGATTAGGATAAAGGGCCAAGGACGAGATACAGTCAATATGACCTGCACCAAAGTCAGATTAGGGTAAAGGGCCAAGGACGAGATACAGTCAACATGACCTGCACCAAAGTCAGATTAGGATAAAGGGCCAAGGACGAGATACAGTCAACATGACCTGCACCAAAGTCAGATTAGGATAAAGGGCCAAGGACGAGATACAGTCAACATGACCTGCACCAAAGTCAGATTAGGATAAAGGGCCAAGGACGAGATACAGTCAACATGACCTGCACCAAAGTCAGATTAGGATAAAGGGCCAAGGACGAGATACAGTCAACATGACCTGCACCAAAGTCAGATTAGGATAAAGGGCCAAGGACGAGATACAGTCAACATGACCTGCACCAAAGTCAGATTAGGATAAAGGGCCAAGGACGAGATACAGTCAACATGACCTGCACCAAAGTCAGATTAGGATAAAGGGCCAAGGACGAGATACAGTCAACATGACCTGCACCAAAGTCAGATTAGGATAAAGGGCCAAGGACGAGATACAGTCAACATGACCTGCACCAAAGTCAGATTAGGGTAAAGGGCCAAGGACGAGATACAGTCAACATGACCTGTACCAAAGTCAGATTAGGATAAAGGGCGAGATTAGGATAAAGGGCCAAGGACGAGATACAGTCAACGTGGCCTGCACCAAAGTCAGATTAGGGTAAAGGGCCAAGGACGAGATACAGTCAACATGACCTGCACCAAAGTCAGATTAGGATAAAGGGCCAAGGACGAGATACAGTCAACATGACCTGCACCAAAGTCAGATTAGGATAAAGGGCCAAGGACGAGATACAGTCAATATGACCTGCACCAAAGTCAGATTAGGGTAAAGGGCCAAGGACGAGATACAGTCAACATGACCTGCACCAAAGTCAGATTAGGATAAAGGGCCAAGGACGAGATACAGTCAACATGACCTGCACCAAAGTCAGATTAGGATAAAGGGCCAAGGACGAGATACAGTCAACATGACCTGCACCAAAGTCAGATTAGGATAAAGGGCCAAGGACGAGATACAGTCAACATGACCTGCACCAAAGTCAGATTAGGATAAAGGGCGAGATTAGGATAAAGGGCCAAGGACGAGATACAGTCAACATGACCTGCACCAAAGTCAGATTAGGATAAAGGGCGAGATTAGGATAAAGGGCCAAGGACGAGATAAAGGGTATTTTTACCTGGAGTTGTTTTCTTGTTGTAGGCTACTACTTTCACCACTTTTAGTATTGAAATCTTTGGTTGTTTACTACACTACTCACTCTCAAGTGGGGTTATAAGTTTATCAACATTCAAAGTAGAATTACTTTCCCATTGTTTCCGCAAATGTAGTGTATGATATACAATTTTCTATCTCTGAGACTCTATTTTATTTTTTTTTTAAATAAAATAATAATCAAATTTTGCTACATCAGATCGAATTGAGGCGATCGATCACACAATAAACATAATTCTACTGTATCTGTTCTGGATGGAAGTGCATTACACATCCACAGATTTGCGCCAGATTTCATAGTTACATAGAGCAGACGTTACAGGTTTATAGTGCTATGAGGCAATGAGATAGCGTTGGCTCATTGAATCCCTTGTTAATTAAACCACAGGTGTTGAATACCCAGAAGGCATTAAATCCCTTGTTAATTAAACCAGAGGTTTGAGCCCTAGGACCATGCCCCAGGACTACCTGACATGATGACTCCTTGCTGTCCCCAGTCCACCTGGCCATGCTGCTGCTCCAGTCTCAACTGTTCTGCCTTGTTATTATTTGACCATGCTGGTCATTTATGAACATTTGAACATCTTGGCCATGTTCTGTTATAATCTCCACCCGGCACAGCCAGAAGAGGACTGGCCACACCACATAGCCTGGTTCCTCTCTAGGTTTCTTCCTAGGTTTTGGCCTTTCTAGGGAGTTTTTCCTAGCCACCGTGCTTCTATACCTGCATTGCTTGCTGTTTGGGGTTTTAGGCTGGGTTTCTGTACAGCACTTTGAGATATCAGCTGATGTACGAAGGGCTATATAAATAAATTTGATTTGATTTGATTTGATTTTGAATATCCAGAAGGCATTAAATCCCTTGTTAATTAAACCAGAGGTGTTGAATACCCAGAAGGCATTAAATCCCTTGTTAATTAAACCAGAGGTGTTGAATACCCAGAAGACATTAAATCCCTTGTTAATTAAACCACAGGTGTTGAATACCCAGAAGGCATTAAATCCCTTGTTAATTAAACCACAGGTGTTGAATACCCAGAAGGCATTAAATCCCTTGTTAATTAAACCACAGGTGTTGAATACCCAGAAGGCATTAAATCCCTTGTTAATTAAACCACAGGTGTTGAATACCCAGAAGGCATTAAATCCCTTGTTAATTAAACCACAGGTGTTGAATACCCAGAAGGCATTAAATCCCTTGTTAATTAAACCACAGGTGTTGAATACCCAGAAGGCATTAAATCCCTTGTTAATTAAACCACAGGTGTTGAATACCCAGAAGGCATTAAATCCCTTGTTAATTAAACCACAGGTGTTGAATACCCAGAAGGCATTAAATCCCTTGTTAATTAAACCACAGGTGTTGAATACCCAGAAGGCATTAAATCCCTTGTTAATTAAACCACAGGTGTTGAATACCCAGAAGGCATTAAACAGCATTTAACACAACAAATGAATTATCTTTACGACCAGGCCTGGCGTGAAGCACCTCAGAGTAGGAGTACTGATCTAGGATCAGTTTTGCCCATTTATATCAAAATGAATACAACTATGTGGACAAGCAGAGGATCTGATCCTTAATCAGCATTGGGTTATAAATAAACAATAAATGACTCACCCCCATTGGCCAGGTCCTTTGAGGCGATGATGAAGCCGAACCCCTCCCCCGGCCGTCTCCGTAGCTCCACCTCCTGTCCCCTGACCCCTCCCCCTCGTCTGTCCACCTGGCCCTTGGCCACAGCCCCCAGTCCTGCTCCTCCCCAACCTCCAGGGGGCCTCAACACACCCGGGGCCCCAACACCGTTCTCCAGCCCAACCCAGTCTCTGGGTTCCAGGGTGAGAGTTACAGGGACTGAGTCCAGAAAGCTTGTGCTCTGGACCAGGGAGGGGAGATCTGTGGAGGGCGAGGCTGGGGAGAGGTCACTGTGGCTGGGGGGGAGATGGGGGATGTGAGGGAGGTGCAGGGGCACCAAGGCATCTGAGGTGGAGGAGGAGGCAGGCAGGTCAGATGGGAGGCCATGGGAGGAGGAGGGGCCCAGGGGAGAGGGGAGGGGCTTGTAGAGGTTAGGGGAGACAGGAGAGAGGAGCGACCCTGGAGAGAGAGAGAGAGAGAGAGAGAGAGAGAGAGAGAGAGAGAGAGAGAGAGAGAGAGAGAGAGAGAGAGAGAGAGAGAGAGAGAGAGAGAGAGAGAGAGAGAGAGAGAGAGAGAGAGAGAGAGAGAGAGAGAGAGAGAGAGAGGGAGGCATATAATTTGAACACCAAGAGAGACGTTCAGCTCATCTAGACCTATCAGAATGTCAACAGTGAACCCGACACAAGGAAACAGAATCTCTGAGGAGAAACAACCCTGTATCCTGTACACAGTAACCTGGTCTGAAAGTGGTTTAAAACCCAAAGTGATAAAGATACCTGTTACATTGAGAGAATTTAAACCAAATCGTACTGAAGTTAAATGTAACATACAGAGGATTCATACCTAAAGTACTAAAGTTTCATAAAGAGTAATTAAACAGGAAGAACACCAGGATGAGGGTACTGCAACAATGCAACAGCAGTATTATTACTAGTATGTATATGGGTAAATACAGTGTATTGTGGTAGTAATGGTAGTATTACTAGTATGTATATGGGTAAATACAGTGTATTGTGGTAGTAATGGTAGTATTACTAGTATGTATATGGGTAAATACAGTGTATTGTGGTAGTAATGGTAGTATTACTAGTATGTATATGGGTAAATACAGTGTATTGTGGTAGTAATGGTAGTATTACTAGTATGTATATGGGTAAATACAGTGTATTGTGGTAGTAATGGTAGTATTACTAGTATGTATATGGGTAAATACAGTGTATTGTGGTAGTATCAGTACTAGAGTATTTATACAGGTTATATAGGTAAATACAGTGTATTGTGGTAGTATCAGTACTATAGTATTTATACAGTTATATAGGTAAATACAGTGTTTTTTTGGTAGTACTTGTAGTATTTATATAGGTTATATAGGTAAATAGCGTATTTGTGGTAGTAATGTTAGTATTTATACAGGTTATATAGGTAAATAGCGTATTTGTGGTAGTAATGGTAGTATTTATACAGGTTATATAGGTAAATAGCGTATTTGTGGTAGTAATGGTAGTATTTATACAGGTTATATAGGTAAATACAGTGTATTTGTGGTAGTAATGGTAGTATTTATACAGGTTATATGGGTAAATAGTGTATTTGTGGTAGTAATGGTAGTATTTATACAGGTTATATAGGTAAATAGTGTATTTGTGGTAGTAATGGTAGTTTTTATACAATTTATATAGGTAAATACAGTGTATTTGTGGTAGTAATGGTAGTATTTATACAGGTTATATAGGTAAATAGCGTATTTGTGGTAGTAATGGTAGTATTTATATAGGTTATATAGGTAAATAGCGTATTTGTGGTAGTAATGGTAGTATTTATACAGGTTATATAGGTAAATAGTGTATTTGTGGTGGTAATGGTAGTATTTATACAGGTTATATAGGTAAATAGTGTATTGTGGTAGTAATGGTAGTATTTATACAGGTTATATAGGTAAATAGTGTATTTGTGGTAGTAATGGTAGTATTTATACAGGTTATATAGGTAAATACAGTGTATTGTGGTAGTAATGGTAGTATTTATACAGGTTAAAGGTTAATGGTCTTACCTCCTCTGTAAACCAGCAGCACTACTTCTCCCTGCCTGGTGTGTTTTTGTAGAACCCTCTGGACCTACAGTGTTCAGCAGAGGTCATGTTAAGATAGGTTCAAAACAAATGGACAAACACTGTTTTTTCAAAGGCCTTTTTCAAATGAACTTGTAGTGACATTCAGAAACAAGCTCTTATGTACAAGTACCAGTCAAATGTTTGGACACACCGAATCATTAAAGGGTTTTTCTTCATTTTTACTATTTTCTACATCGTAGAATAATAGCGAAGACTATGAAATAACTATGAAATAACACATATGGCATCATGGGGTAACCAAAAAAGTCTTAACAAATCATAATATATTTTATATTTGAGATTTGTCAAAGTTGCCACCCTTTGCCTTGATGACAGCTTAGGAAACACTCTTTGCATTCTCTCAACCAGCTTCATTAGGTTGTCACCTGGAATGCATTAGTAGTAAGTAGTAAAAATAAAGAAAAACGGTTGAAGGTGTGTCCAAACTTGTGACTGGTACTGTATATTTGTCTTTAAGTATTCTGTGTGTCAATAACCAATGTTGTCGGAATGTTTATACTCCAGAGAGTGATGAGAACGAATGATTACTATTGAGCATTGTTGCAATAGATACCAATCAACAAAATCTTAGCCTCTAGCTGTAGAACTGTCTCCAAAGTTGGTCGTACCTGAGCGAAGCTGAGACTCTGCACGTCAGCGCCGTTGATCTTGACTATAGCATCCCCTGGCTGCAGGGAGGAGCACTGCCTTCTGTCCCAGACCCTCTTCACCAGGGCCAGCTGCCCCCCCTGCCCCCCCGCCGTCACACTGAACCCCATCCCACCCCCCTCACTCCTCCCCAGGGGCACAGGGACCAGCTCCCCTCCTCCAGCCCCACCAGGTACTCCCTCACTGGGCGCGCTGTGGCCCCCATGGGGTTGGGCGTTGGCTGGGCAGCCGTTGAAGCCGCAAGGGGGGACCTCCGTGGGCGAGGGGAGCATGAGGGAGGTCTGGGGCATGGGGGGCCGTTGGCAGGGGGCTCCAGGGGTGGTGGCGGTGCACACGTCCGGCTGGGACAGGGGCAGATTGGAGACGGAGATGGGCAGGGTGGAGGTGGTGAAGTCACTCTGGTGGTGGAGTATGGAGGAGGGGGTGGGGAGGGAGTTCGCGTTGTAGCGCATCAGAGACCATCTGATGAAGGAAGAAGATACAGAGGATAAGGACGGAGACAAGATGTTAGATAATATTCTGTTCCAGTCGGACACACAGAGGAAACTAAGAACTGCCCTGCATCTCTAAAATCTTAGCCAAGTTAACAAACAGATCACCGACCATTTAGAATCCCACCATACTTTCTCCACTATGCAATCTGGTCATGGGTGCACCTCAGCCACTCTTAAGGTCCTAAACGATATCATAGCCGCTATCGATAAAAGACAATACTGTGCAGCCGTCTTCATTGACCTGGCCAAGCCTTGGCCATTGTCAATAAATGCACTCTTATTGGCACACTCAATAGCCTTGGTTTCTCAAATGACTGCCTCGCCTGGTTCACCAACTACTTCTCAGATAGAGTTCAATTTGTCAAATCAGGGGGCCTGTTGTCGGGATCTCTGGCAATCTCTATGGGGGTGCCACAGGGTTCATTACCTGTGGCGACTCTATTTTCTGTATATATCAATGATGTCACTCTTGCTGATGGTGATTTTCTGATCCACCTCTACCCCTTTTTTCTTCCCAATTTCCCATTGGTAGTTACAGTCTTGTCTCATCGCTGCAACTCCCATATAGACTTGGGAGAGGCGAAGGTCGAGACCCATGCGTCCTCTGAAACACAACCCAACCAACACACACTGCTTCTTGACACAATGCACATCCAACCCAGAAGCCAGCAGCACCAATGTGTCGGAGGAAACGCCGTACACCTGGCAACCTGGTCAGCATGCACTGTGCGCGGCCCGCCACAGATGTCGCTAGTGAGCAATGAGACAAGGATATCCCTGCCGGCCAAACCCTCCCTAACCCGCACGACGCTGGGCCACAGATGTCGCTAGTGAGCAATGAGACAAGGATATCCCTGCCGGCCAAACCCTCCCTAACCCGCACGACGCTGGGCCACAGATGTCGCTAGTGAGCAATGAGACAAGGATATCCCTGCCGGCCAAACCCTCCCTAACCCGCACACCGCTGGGCCAATTGTGCGCCGCCCCATGGACCTCCCGGTCGCAGCCGGCTGCGACAGAGCCTGGGCTCGAACCCAGAATCTCTGGTGGCACAGCTAGCACTGCGATGCAGTGCCTTAGAACACTGCACCACCTGGGAGGCTCAGACAACACCATTCCGTATACTTCTGGCCCTTCTTTGGATACTGTGTTAACAAACCTCCAAATGAGCTTCAATGCCATTTAACACTCCTTCTGTGGCCTCCAACTGCTTTTAAATGCTAGTAAAACTAAATGCATTTTCTTCAACCGATTGCTGGCCGCACCCGCCCGCCCGACTAGCATCACTACTCTGAACGGTTCTGACTCAGAATACGTGAACAACTACAAATACCTAGGTGTCTGGTTAGACTGTAAACTCTCCTTCCAGACTCATATTAAGCATCTCCAATCAAAAATCTTTAATCTAGATTCGGCTTCCTATTTCACAACAAAGCCTCCTTCACTCATGCTGTCAAAAATACCCTCGTAAAATTGACTATCCTACCGATCCTCAACTTCGGCGATGTCATTTACAAAATAGCCTCTACTCAGCAAACTGGATGTAGTCTATCACAGTGCCATCTGTTTTGTCACCAAAGCCCCATATACTACCCACCACTACGACCTGTATGCTCTCGTTGGCCGGCCCTCCAAACCCACTGGCTCCAGGTGATCTATAAGTCTTTACTAGGTAAAGCCCTGCCTCATCTCAGCACATCTCTCGGGCATTTGACTAACTGTTCAGCAGTTTTATGGCTTGGGGGTAGAAGCTATTAAGGAGTCTTTTGGTCCTACACTTGGTGCTCCGGTACCGCTTGACGTGAGGTAGCAGAGAGAACAGTCTATGACTTGGGTGGCTGGAGTCTTTTGACAATTTTTAGGGCCTTCCTCTGTCACCGCCTGGTATATATGTCCTGGATGGTAGAAAGCTTGACCCCGGTGATGTACTCGGCCGTACACATTACCCTCTGTAGTGTCTTGCGGTCGGATGCCAAGCAGTTTCCATATCAGACAGTGATTCAACCAGTTAGGATGCTCTCGATGATGCAGATGTGTAACTTTTTCAGGATCTGAGGACCCATGCCAAATCCTTTCAGTCTCCTGAGGGGGAATAAGCGTCGTCGTGCCCTGTACCCTATAGTTTGTTGGTGATGTGCTCTGCCCTCCTTTTCCTGTAGTCCACGATCAACTCCTTTGTTTTGATCACGTTGAGGTAGAGGTTGTTGTCCTGGCACCACACTGCCAGGACTCTGACCTCCTCCCTATAGGCTGTCTCATAATTGTTGGTGATCAGGCCTACCACCCCTGCATCATCGTCAAACTTAATGATGGTGCTGGAGTCGTGCCTGGCCAAGCAGTCGTGGGTGAACAGGAAGTACAGGAGGGGACTGAGCACGCACCCCTGAGGGGCCCCAGTGTTGAGGATCAGTGTGGCAGATGTGTTGTTACCTACCCTGACCACCTCGGGGCGGCCCGTCAGCAAGTCCAGAATCCAGTTGCTGAGGGAGGTGTTCACTCCCAGGGTCCTTAGCTTAGTGATGAGGGCACTATGGTGTTGAAGGCTGAGCTGTAGTCAATGAACAGCCTTCTAACGTAGGCGTTCCTTTCGTGAGAAAGGTGAGAAAGGGCAGTGTGAAGTGCAATAGAGATCGCGTCACCTTTGGATCTGTTGCGAATTGGAGTGTATTTGAACTATGTTAGATGTTAGCACATCTGATTAAACTGGTCAACTAATCATCAAAAGCCCTTGACGAGGTACATCAGGTGATCTGGTTCAGACCTACAACAACATGGTGAAACATCTGGGGGTCCTTGAGGAGAGGTTTGAAAACAACCAAGTTAAGGTTAGTTAGTTAGTTAGGGTTAGTTACCTCTGTGTCGCTCCACCCGAGGCTCCTTCCTCTGAGTCACTCTGGCTGGCGGAGGCGGAGGTTCGTTCGGGCGGGGGAGGAGGGGGGATGCCCCTACTGTGAGAGGAGGAGGGGGCACAGGCTGAGCTGGCGGAAGAGCTAAGGATTCCATTAGACAGCGGGTAGGAGGGGGGAGCCGACAACAGGTCTGCCGCATTCCCGTTAGCGTCCAGCCCCGACCCTGAGTTTCCCGCCACTCTGAGATAGTTTCCGTTGTGATGAGACAGGGTACGGTTCAGGTTAGCCAGGCCGGGAGGTTGGGGTGGCTCGGGAGGGCCAGGACCGGGGGTGGAGAGGGGCTGAGCGGTGGCTGTGGAGGGAGGGGTGGCTGCAGCGCTGAGAGGTTCCAGAGGAGAGGAGGAGGCGGAGGGAGTCAGGGGTTGTTTGGGACAGCCGTCTGGGTTGTAGAGCATGGGATAGCCTCTCCGTAACACAACGTCCACACTGTGACCCATGGGGACAGACTTCAACATCTCTACCACCTCTTTATGAGACAGACCCAGGACACAGCTGTCATTGATGTAGACCAGGATATCAGCTGGAGAGAGAGAGAGAGATCTCATGTGTTATATCATCCCCTACTATAGATCAGTATGTAGTGTATAGATCAGTATGTAGTATATCATCCCCTACTATAGATCAGTATGTAGTGTATAGATCAGTATTGGCCGCCTTTCGTTCCAGTACTCTGCTGCCTGTGACTGGAACGAATTGCAAAAATCGCTGAAGTTGGAGACTTTTATCTCCCTCACCAACTTCAAACATCAGCTATCTGAGCAGCTAACCGATCGCTGCAGCTGTACATAGTCTATAGGTAAATAGCTCACCCTTTTTCACCTACCTCATTCCCATACTGTTTTTATACTGTTTTTATTTATTTACTTTTCTGCTCTTTTGCACACCAATATCTCTACCTGTACATGCCCATCTGATAATTTATCACTCCAGTGTTAATCTGCAAAATTGTATTATTCGCCTACCTCCTCATGCCTTTTGCACACATTGTATATAGACTGCCCATTTTTTCTACTGTGTTATTGACTTGTTAATTGTTTACTCCATGTGTAACTCTGTGTTGTCTGTTCACACTGCTATGCTTTATCTTGGCCAGGTCGCAGTTGCAAATGAGAACTTGTTCTCAACTAGCCTACCTGGTTAAATAAAGGTGAAATAAAATAAAATAAAAAAATAAATGTAGTGTATAGATCAGTATGTAGTATATCATCCCCTACTATAGATCAGTACGTAGTGTATAGATCAGTATGTAGTGTATAGATCAGTATGTAGTGTATAGATCAGTATGTAGTGTATAGATCAGTATGTAGTGTATAGATCAGTATGTAGTGTATAGATCAGTATGTAGTGTATAGATCAGCATGTAGTGTATAGATCAGTATGTAGTATATCATCCCCTACTATAGATCAGTATGTAGTATATCATCCCCTACTATAGATCAGTATGTAGTATATCATCCACTACTATAGATCAGTATGTAGTATATCATCCCCTACTATAGATCAGTATGTAGTGTATAGATCAGTATGTAGTGTATCATCCCCTACTATAGATCAGTATGTAGTATATCATCCACTACTATAGATCAGTATGTAGTGTAGGATCCACTACATTTACATTACATTTAAGTCATTTAGAGACGCTCTTATCCAGAGCGACTTACAAATTGGTGCATACACCTTATGACAACCAGTGGAACAGCCACTTGCATCTAAATCTTGTTGGGGGAGAAGGGGGGGGTGAGAAGGATTACTTACCCTCCTTACCCTATCCTAGGTATTCCTTGAAGAGGTGGGGTTTCAGGTGTCTCCGGAAGGTGGTGATTGACTCCGCTGTCCTGGCGTCGTGAGGGAGTTTGTTCCACCATTGGGGGCCAGAGCAGCGAACAGTTTTGACTGGGCTGAGCGGGAACTGTACTTCCTCAGTGGTAGGGAGGCGAGCAGGCCAGAGGTGGATGAACGCAGTGCCCTTGTTTGGGTGTAGGGCCTGATCAGAGCCTGGAGGTACTGAGGTGCCGTTCCCCTCACAGCTCCGTGGCGAGCACCATGGTCTTGTAGCGGATGCAGCTTCAACTGGAAGCCAGTGGAGAGAGCGGAGGAGCGGGGTGACGTGAGAGAACTTGGGAAGGTTGAACACCAGACGGGCTGCGGCGTTCTGGATGAGTTGTAGGGGTTTAATGGCACAGGCAGGGAGCCCAGCCAACAGCGAGTTGCAGTAATCAAGACGGGAGATGACAAGTGCCTGGATTAGGACCTGCGCCGCTTCCTGTGTGAGGCAGGGTCGTACTCTGCGGATGTTGTAGAGCATGAACCTACAGGAACGGGACACCGCCTTGATGTTAGTTGAGAACGTCAGGGTGTTGTCCAGGATCACGCCAAGGTTCTTAGCGCTCTGGGAGGAGGACACAATGGAGTTGTCAACCGTGATGGCGAGATCATGGAACGGGCAGTCCTTCCCGGGAGGAAGAGGAGCTCCGTCTTGCTGAGGTTCAGCTTGAGGTGGTGATCCGTCATCCACACTGATATGTCTGCCAGACATGCAGAGATGCGATTCGCCACCTGGTCATCAGAAGGGGGAAAGGAGAAGATTAATTGTGTGTCGTCTGCATAGCAATGATAGGAGAGACCATGTGAGGTTATGACAGAGCCAAGTGACTTGGTGTATAGCGAGAATAAGAGAGGGCCTAGAACAAAGCCCTGGGGGACACCAGTGGTGAGAGCGTGTGGTGAGGAGACAGATTCTCGCCACGCCACCTGGTAGGAGCGACCTGTCAGGTAGGACGCAATCAGCGTGGGCCGCGCCGGAGATGCCCAACTCGGAGAGGGTGGAGAGGAGGATCTGATGGTTCACAGTATCGAAGGCAGCCGATAGGTCTAGAAGGATGAGAGCAGAGGAGAGAGTTAGTTAGCTTTAGCAGTGCGGAGCGCCTCCGTGATACAGAGAAGAGCAGTCTCAGTTGAATGACTAGTCTTGAAACCTGACTGATTTGGATCAAGAAGGTCATTCTGAGAGAGATAGCGGTAGAGCTGGCCAAGGACGGCACGCTCAAGAGTTTTGGAGAGAAAAGAGAGAAGGGATACTGGTCTGTAGTTGTTGACATCGGAGGGATCGAGTGTAGGTTTTTTCAGAAGGGTGCAACTCTCGCTCTCTTGAAGACGGGAGGGACGTAGCCAGCGGTCAGGGATGAGTTGATGAGCGAGGTGAGGTAAGGGAGAAGGTCTCCGGAAATGGTCTGGAGAAGAGAGGAGGGGATAGGGTCAAGCGGGCAGGTTGTTGGGCGGCCGGCCGTCACAAGACGCGAGATTTCATCTGGAGAGAGAGGGGAGAAAGAGGTCAGAGCATAGGGTAGGGCAGTGTGAGCAGAACCAGCGGTGTCGTTTGACTTAGCAAACGAGGATCGGATGTCATCGACCTTCTTTTCAAAATGGTTGACGAAGTCATCTGCAGAGAGGAGGAGGGAGGGGGGAGGATTCAGGAGGGAGGAGAAGGTGGCAAAGAGCTTCCTAGGGTTAGAGGCAGATGCTTGGAATTTAGAATGGTAGAAAGTGGCTTTAGCAGCAGAGACAGAGGAGGAAAATGTAGAGAGGAGGGAGTGAAAGGATGCCAGGTCCGCAGGGAGGCGAGTTTTCCTCCATTTCCGCTCGGCTGCCCGGAGCCCTGTTCCACTACTATAGATCAGTATGTAGTGTATAGATCAGTATGTAGTGTATAGATCAGTATGTAGTGTATAGATCAGTATGTAGTGTAGGATCCACTACTATAGATCAGTATGTAGTGTATAGATCAGTATGTAGTGTATAGATCAGTATGTAGTGTATAGATCAGCATGCAGTGTATCTAAGGTGAGAAGTAATAGCATGTGTGTGGTGCATTCCTGTCTCCAGCATCCTCACGTTAGAGGGTTGGATTGTGTGTGTGTGTGTGTGTGTGTGTGTGTGTGTGTGTGTGTGTGTGTGTGTCCGTGTGTGTGCACGTGCGTGTGCACGTGTGTCAGTGACAGTGGGATTACGTTCTCCGGGCCCAGTAGAGCAGGATTAGGAATAGATTAGGAATCAAACACACCATGAAAATTTGGGACAGAGAGAGAGAGAGAGAGAGAGAGAGAGAGAGAGAGAGAGAGAGAGAAATAGAAGAAGAGAGAGAAATAGAAGAAGAGATGAAAGTATAGGGCAGAGAGATGCCGTCTCTCAGTACCTCTTGAAACTCTGGGGGCAGTATTTCATTTTTGGATGAAAAACGTTCCCGTTTTAAACAAGATATTTTGTCACAAAAAGATGCTCGACTATGCATGTAATTGACAGCTTTGGAAAGAAAACACTCTGACGTTTCCAAATCTGCAAAGATATTATCTGTGAGTGCCACAGAACTGATGCTACAGGCGAAACCAATATGAAATTTCAAACAGGAAATGCCCCAGATTTTGGAGGCGCTGTGTTCCAATGTCTCCTTATATGGCTGTGATTGCGCAAGGAATGAGCCTACACTTTCTGTCGTTTCCCGAAGGTGTCTGCAGCATTGTGACGTATTTGTAGGCATATCATTGGAAGATTGACCATAAGAGACTACATTTACCAGGTGTCCGCTTGGTGTCCTCCGTCGAAATGATTGCGTAATCTCCAGCTGCGTGCATTTTTCCATTTCTTTCAGAGGAGAAACCAAACTGCCACAAATGATTTATCATCGAATAGATATGTGAAAAACACCTTGAGGATTGATTCTAAACAACGTTTGCCATGTTTCTGTCGATATTATGGAGTTAATTTGGAAAAAAGTTCGGCGTTGTAATGACTGAATTTTCCGGGGGGTTTTCTTAGCCAAACGTGATGAACAAAACGGAGCGATTTCTCCTCCACAAATAATATTTTCGGAAAAACGGAACATTTGCTATCGAACTGAGAGTCTCCTCATTGAAAACATCCGAAGTTCTTCAAAGGTAAATGATTTTATTTGAATGCTTTTCTTGTTTTTGTGAAAATGGTACCTGCTGAATGCTAGGCTTAATGCTATGCTAGCTATCAATACTCTTACACAAATGACAGTGTTGTTAACAAAAGGCTAAGCTTGTGAGCCAATATATTTATTTAATTTCATTTGCGATTTTCATGAATAGTTAACGTTGCGTTATGGTAATGAGCTTGAGGCTAAAATTACGCTCCCGGATATGGGATTGCACGTCGCAAATCAGCAGGTGTTATTGAGTGTTGATCTACCTGTGTTAATCAAACATGTGTTAAATCTACCTGTGTTAAATCTACCTGTGTTAAATCTACCTGTGTTAAATCTACCTGTGTTAAATCTACCTGTGTTAAATCTACCTGTGTTAATCAAACATGTGTTAAATCTACCTGTGTTAAATCTACCTGTGTTAATCAAACATGTGTTAAATCTACCTGTGTTAAATCTACCTGTGTTAAATCTACCTGTGTTAATCAAACATGTGTTAAATCTACCTGTGTTAAATCTACCTGTGTTAAATCTACCTGTGTTAAATCTACCTGTGTTAAATCTACCTGTGTTAATCAAACATGTGTTAAATCTACCTGTGTTAAATCTACCTGTGTTAAATCTACCTGTGTTAATCAAACATGTGTTAAATCTACCTGTGTTAAATCTACCTGTGTTAAATCTACCTGTGTTAAATCTACCTGTGTTAATCAAACATGTGTTAAATCTACCTGTGTTAATCAAACATGTGTTAAATCTACCTGTGTTAAATCTACCTGTGTTAAATCTACCTGTGTTAAATCTACCTGTGTTAAATCTACCTGTGTTAAATCTACCTGTGTTAAATCTACCTGTGTTAAATCTACCTGTGTTAAATCTACCTGTGTTAATCAAACATGTGTTAAATCTACCTGTGTTAATCAAACATGTGTTAAATCTACCTGTGTTAAATCTACCTGTGTTAAATCTACCTGTGTTAAATCTACCTGTGTTAAATCTACCTGTGTTAAATCTACCTGTGTTAAATCTACCTGTGTTAAATCTACATGTGTTAAATCTACCTGTGTTAAATCTACCTGTGTTAAATCTACCTGTGTTAAATCTACCTGTGTTAAATCTACCTGTGTTAAATCTACCTGTGTTAAATCTACCTGTGTTAAATCTACCTGTGTTAATCAAACATGTGTTAAATCTACCTGTGTTAATCAAACATGTGTTAAATCTACCTGTGTTAAATCTACCTGTGTTAAATCTACCTGTGTTAATCAAACATGTGTTAAATCTACCTGTGTTAAATCTACCTGTGTTAAATCTACCTGTGTTAAATCTACCTGTGTTAATCAAACATGTGTTAAATCTACCTGTGTTAAATCTACCTGTGTTAAATCTACCTGTGTTAAATCTACCTGTGTTAAATCTACCTGTGTTAATCAAACATGTGTTAAATCTACCTGTGTTAATCAAACATGTGTTAAATCTACCTGTGTTAAATCTACCTGTGTTAAATCTACCTGTGTTAAATCTACCTGTGTTAATCAAACATGTGTTAAATCTACCTGTGTTAAATCTACCTGTGTTAAATCTACCTGTGTTAAATCTACCTGTGTTAAATCTACCTGTGTTAAATCTACCTGTGTTAAATCTACCTGTGTTAAATCTACCTGTGTTAAATCTACCTGTGTTAAATCTACCTGTGTTAAATCTACCTGTGTTAAATCTACCTGTGTTAAATCTACCTGTGTTAATCAAACATGTGTTAAATCTACCTGTGTTAAATCTACCTGTGTTAAATCTACCTGTGTTAATCAAACATGTGTTAAATCTACCTGTGTTAAATCTACCTGTGTTAAATCTACCTGTGTTAATCAAACATGTTAAATCTACCTGTGTTAATCTACCTGTGTTAAATCTACCTGTGTTAAATCTACCTGTGTTAAATCTACCCGTGTTAAATCTACCCGTGTTAAATCTACCTGTGTTAAATCTACCTGTGTTAAATCTACCTGTGTTAAATCTACCTGTGTTAAATCTACCTGTGTTAATCAAACATGTGTTAAATCTATCTGTGTTAAATCTACCTGTGTTAAATCTACCTGTGTTAATCAAACATGTGTTAAATCTACCTGTGTTAAATCTACCTGTGTTAAATCTACCTGTGTTAATCAAACATGTGTTAAATCTACCTGTGTTAAATCTACCTGTGTTAAATCTACCTGTGTTAATCAAACATGTTAAATCTACCTGTGTTAATCTACCTGTGTTAAATCTACCTGTGTTAAATCTACCTGTGTTAATCAAACATGTTAAATCTACCTGTGTTAATCTACCTGTTTTAAATCTACCTGTGTTAAATCTACCTGTGTTAATCAAACATGTTAAATCTACCCGTGTTAATCTACCTGTGTTACCTGTGTTGAGTGTACCTGTGTTAATCTGTATATACCTGTGTTAGGTGTACCTGTGTTAATCTGTATATACCTGTGTTGAGTGTACCTGTGTTAATCCTACCTGTGCTGAGGGCGGGTGGTCCTCCGGGTGTAACGCTGTAGACCTGGAGAAACTCTCTCTGTTTGCTTCCTCCCACTATGTTGAAGCCGAACCCTCGCGGCCCTTTAGACAGACGGGTGTGGATGGAATAGCCCTTCAGCTCTGCCGGCTGGTCCGTGAACGCAGGCACTGGCAGGGGATATGGGGGGAGAATACACAACGTTATTTTTGTTTTTCTTCATATGAAATGTTTTTTTTGGAGCGTTAGTATTTTACTTGACCTTTATTTACTCAGGTTAGTCTCATAGAAGAAGTAAAATCATGTCTAGAGAACAGCACAGGCCAGGCCACAACCCTCTTTATCTCTTATACATATATGGTATCCTGTCTGTATGTGTGAATCCAGGTTTTATAACTCATCCTCTGTCGCCCCCTGCTGTTCAATTATATGTATTACCAGCACACTCTGCCGTTCGCGTACGAAATGGATTTTTTTTTGTAATACTCAGCATTATTACATGGCAACAGAACATTTGACACATTTTCCTGTCTATGAATGCAGAAATATGGCTCTATTTGAAATGAACAACACAGCCTCAGAGATTGACAACACTTGCCTCAACATGAAAGAGACAAACTAAGATGAGAGACTGGGGATTAAGAAGAGAGGGGAAGGAGAGGTGGTAGAGCTGGAGAGGCAGGGGGGAAAGGAAGGAAATGGAGATGGGGATGAGAGACAGGGGAGGGAGGGAGAGGTGGTAGAGCTGGAGAGACAGTGGGGAAAGGAAGGAAATGGAGATGGGGATGAGAGGCAGGGTTGGGAGGGGGGAGGGAGGGAGGGAGGGGTGGTAGAGCTGGAGAGAAGGAGGAAAGGGGAAGAGGGGCAGGTAGAGGGAGGGAGAGCTGGAGAGACAGGGAGGAAAGGGAGATATGGGAGATAGTGGAAGAGAGGCAGGTAGAGGGAGGGAGAGCTGGAGAGACAGGGAGGAAAGGGAGATATGGGAGATAGTGGAAGAGAGGCAGGTAGAGGGAGGGAGAGCTGGAGAGACAGGGAGGAAAGGGAGATATGGGAGATAGTGGAAGAGAGGCAGGTAGAGGGAGGGAGAGCTGGAGAGACAGGGAGGAAAGGGAGATATGGGAGATAGTGGAAGAGGGGCATGGGAGGGAGGAGGGGGAGGTGGAGAGGGTAGAGTGGGTAGACAGAAAGGTCTCGGAGACTCACACTCTGTTTTGCTGAGGATCTCCCTGCTCTGAGCTCTGGGGTCCAGCCAGCTGGTGGTCTTAGAGATGTGACTGAGGAAGAGATAATAAGCATCATCATAATCATAATCATCATCATCACCACAATAACCTGTAACTTCCACCACACTATATCTTCATCACTTCACTCCCACACCACTCTCTACTCTCTCTACTAACTCTCTGTAGTAAAGCTCTACTCTCTCTCTACTAACTCTCTGTAGTAAAGCTCTACTCTCTCTCTACTAACTCTATGTAGTAATGCTCTACTCTCTATCTACTAACTCTCTGTAGTAAAGCTCTACTAACTAACTCTGTAGTAAAGCTCTACTCTCTCTCTACTAACTCTATGTAGTAATGCTCTACTCTCTAACTAACTCTGTAATAAAGCTCTACTCTCTCTCTACTAACTCTATGTAGTAAAGCTCTACTCTCTCTCTACTCTCTCTCTACTAACTCTCTGTAGTAAAGCTCTACTCTCTCTCTACTAACTCTATGTAGTAAAGCTCTATTCTACACTCTCTACTAACTCTCTGTAGTAGGGCTCTACTCTCTCTCTACTAACTCTCTGTAGTAAAGCTCTACTCTCTCTCTACTAACTCTCTGTAGTAAAGCTCTACTCTCTCTCTACTAACTCTCTGTAGTAAAGCTCTACTCTCTCTCTACTAACTCTATGTAGTAAAGCTCTACTCTACACTCTCTACTAACTCTCTGTAGTAGGGCTCTACTCTCTCTCTACTAACTCTCTGTAGTAAAGCTCTACTCTCTCTATGTAGTAAAGCTCTACTCTACACTCTCTACTAACTCTATGTAGTAAAGCTCTACTCTCTCTCTACTAACTCTATGTAGTAAAGCTCTACTCTCTCTCTACTAACTCTATGTAGTAAAGCTCTACTCTCTCTCTACTAACTCTATGTAGTAAAGCTCTACTCTCTCTCTACTAACTCTCTGTAGTAAAGCTCTACTCTCTCTACTAACTCTATGTAGTAAAGCTCTACTCTCTCTCTACTAACTCTCTATAGTAAAGCTCTACTCTCTCTCTACTAACTCTCTGTAGTAATGCTCTACTCTCTCTCTACTAACTCTCTGTAGTAAAGCTCTACTCTCTCTACTAACTCTATGTAGTAAAGCTCTACTCTCTCTCTACTAACTCTCTGTAGTAAAGCTCTACTCTCTCTCTACTAACTCTATGTAGTAAAGCTCTACTCTCTCTCTACTAACTCTATGTAGTAAAGCTCTACTCTCTCTCTACTCACTCTCTGTAGTAAAGCTCTACTCTACACTCTCTACTAACTCTCTGTAGTAAAGCTCTACTCTCTCTACTAACTCTATGTAGTAAAGCTCTACTCTCTCTACTAACTCTCGGTAGTAAAGCTCTACTCTCTCTCTACTAACTCTATGTAGTAAAGCTCTACTCTCTCTCTACTAACTATATTTAGTAAAGCTCTACTCTCTCTCTACTAACTCTCTATAGTAAAGCTCTACTCTCTCTCTACTAACTCTATGTAGTAAAGCTCTACTCTCTCTCTCTACTAACTCTCTGTAGTAAAGCTCTACTCTCTCTCTACTAACTCTATGTAGTAATGCTCTACTCTCTATCTACTAACTCTCTGTAGTAAAGCTCTACTCTCTCTCTACTCTCTCTACTAACTCTCTGTAGTAAAGCTCTACTCTCTCTCTACTAACTCTATGTAGTAATGCTCTACTCTCTATCTACTAACTCTCTGTAATAAAGCTCTACTCTCTCTCTACTAACTCTATGTAGTAAAGCTCTACTCTCTCTCTACTCTCTCTCTACTAACTCTCTGTAGTAAAGCTCTACTCTCTCTCTACTAACTCTATGTAGTAAAGCTCTATTCTACACTCTCTACTAACTCTCTGTAGTAGGGCTCTACTCTCTCTCTCTACTAACTCTCTGTAGTAAAGCTCTACTCTCTCTCTACTAACTCTCTGTAGTAAAGCTCTACTCTCTCTCTACTAACTCTCTGTAGTAAAGCTCTACTCTCTCTCTACTAACTCTATGTAGTAAAGCTCTACTCGACACTAACTACAAACTCTCTGTAGTAGGGCTCTACTCTCTCTCTACTAACTCTCTGTAGTAAAGCTCTACTCTCTCTATGTAGTAAAGCTCTACTCTCTCTCTACTAACTCTATGTAGTAAAGCTCTACTCTACACTCTCTACTAACTCTATGTAGTAAAGCTCTACTCTCTCTCTACTAACTCTATGTAGTAAAGCTCTACTCTCTCTCTACTAACTCTATGCAGTAAAGCTCTACTCTCTCTCTACTAACTCTATGTAGTAAAGCTCTACTCTCTCTCTACTAACTCTCTGTAGTAAAGCTCTACTCTCTCTCTACTAACTCTATGTAGTAAAGCTCTACTCTCTCTCTACTAACTCTCTATAGTAAAGCTCTACTCTCTCTCTACTAACTCTCTGTAGTAATGCTCTACTCTCTCTCTACTAACTCTCTGTAGTAAAGCTCTACTCTCTCTACTAACTCTATGTAGTAAAGCTCTACTCTCTCTCTACTAACTCTCTGTAGTAAAGCTCTACTCTCTCTACTAACTCTATGTAGTAAAGCTCTACTCTCTCTCTACTAACTCTCTGTAGTAAAGCTCTACTCTCTCTCTACTAACTCTATGTAGTAAAGCTCTACTCTCTCTCTACTCACTCTCTGTAGTAAAGCTCTACTCTCTCTCTACTAACTCTCTGTAGTAAAGCTCTACTCTACACTCTCTACTAACTCTCTGTAGTAAAGCTCTACTCTCTCTACTAACTCTATGTAGTAAAGCTCTACTCTCTCTACTAACTCTCGGTAGTAAAGCTCTACTCTCTCTCTCTCTCTCTACTTACTCTCTGTAGTAAAGCTCAACTATCTCTCTACTAACTCTATGTAGTAAAGCTCTACTCTCTCTCTACTAACTCTATGTAGTAAAGCTCTACTCTCTCTCTACTAACTCTACGTAGTAATGCTCTACTCTCTCGCTACTAACTCTCTGTAGTAAAGCTCTACTCTACACTCTCTACTAACTCTCTGTAGTAAAGCTCTACTCTCTCTACTAACTCTATGTAGTAAAGCTCTACTCTCTCTACTAACTCTCGGTAGTAAAGCTCTACTCTCTCTCTACTAACTCTATGTAGTAAAGCTCTACTCTCTCTCTACTCACTCTCTGTAGTAAAGCTCTACTCTACACTCTCTACTAACTCTCTGTAGTAAAGCTCTACTCTCTCTACTAACTCTATGTAGTAAAGCTCTACTCTCTCTACTAACTCTCGGTAGTAAAGCTCTACTCTCTCTCTACTAACTCTATGTAGTAAAGCTCTACTCTCTCTCTACTAACTCTCTATAGTAAAGCTCTACTCTCTCTCTACTAACTCTATGTAGTAAAGCTCTACTCTCTCTCTCTACTAACTCTCTGTAGTAAAGCTCTACTCTCTCTCTACTAACTCTATGTAGTAAAGCTCTACTCTCTCTCTACTAACTCTATGTAGTAAAGCTCTACTCTCTCTCTACTAACTTTATGTAGTAAAGTTCTACTCTCTCTCTGTAGTAAAGCTCTACTCTCTCTCTACTCACTCTATGTAATAAGGCTCTCCTGAGTCGCTGAATGCCAGCTCCCAATTCTCGGGCAGTGCCCCTCCACCTCGTGTGGCGATGCTAATCCCTCCATTCTCTTCTCCCACGCCGTCCCTTGAGTCCCAGGATTGGCTGAGAGCTAGCGCTGTGGGCGGGGCACTGCTGATGCCTACTGAACCTCCTGCCAAGACAACAGACACATATACAGACAAACACAGAGAATGTGAAGCAGTAACCAACCACATTTCTACTAACAACAGATTTACATAAACACAGACACACACTTCAATAACTTGTCCATTAACTTCTACTTTAAGACACATAGTACACATTCATGAAGTAATTCACCCCCCCCCGATAGTTTCATCACTTTGGTTATTCCCGTCAACCAATCACTGTTCCCCGATGACCTGTAGACTCATTTACCTCCTGAGTGTAATGCACACGGGCAATTCAAACAAGGAAACAGCATGGCGCTTCAGACAAACAGAGGTAAGTTAAATTACCTGATTATACTCTACCAATACTTTGATCGGTATTCTCATAATATATTTCATATTACTAGAGCACGTACGTTTAAACGGCCAACTTTATACACGGCAGAAACATTGTTAAACAGGTTTACGTTGTTTTAGTAACTGGCGTGGGCAAACAAACACTCGACTTTGGCGCCTTGGGTCAAAATATTGTTGGCAAGCGGAATGCGCTTAACTCAATACAACGTCCTCTTTGGTTTTACCTTGAAGAGATACAATGAGGAGGCTTTCTTCAAACAATCATTTGTTTCATCATCATCTTTTACCTTGAAGAGATACAATGAGGAGGCTTTCTTCAAACAATCATTTGTTTCATCATCATCTTTTACCTTGAAGAGATACAATGAGGAGGCTTTCTTCAAACAATCATTTGTTTTACCTTGAAGAGATACAATGAGGAGGCTTTCTTCAAACAATCATTTGTTTTACCTTGAAGAGATACAATGAGGAGGCTTTCTTCAAACAATCATTTGTTTTACCTTGAAGAGATACAATGAGGAGGCTTTCTTCAAACAATCATTTCTTTCACCTTGAAGAGATACAATGAGGAGGCTTTCTTCAAACAATCATTTCTTTACAATACTTTCTTGAAGAGATACAATGAGGAGGCTTTCTTCAAACAATCATTTCTTTCACCTTGAAGAGATACAATGAGGAGGCTGGCTTTCTTCAAACAATCATTTGTTTTACCTTGAAGAGATACAATGAGGAGGCTTTCTTCAAACAATCATTTCTTTCACCTTGAAGAGATACAATGAGGAGGCTTTCTTCAAACAATCATTTCTTTCACCTTGAAGAGATACAATGAGGAGGCTTTCTTCAAACAATCATTTGTTTCAGTGTCGTTGTCTACAAGTCACGAGCATGCATTCTATGACAGAGATACACACACACACACAACGGACACAAAACACACACACACGCACGCACGCACGCACGCACGCACGCACACACACACACACACACACACACACACACACACACACACACACACACACACACACACATACTCTTAAAATAGTAATTTAACTCAGGACAATCTCCAAATTAGGTCTAAATGTAAACAGATGTCCTTAGTCAGACTGAGTCCCCATTGGCCCTGGTTAAAGTGCATTACCTCTAACTCAGACCATTGGCCCTGGTTAAAGGCAGTGCATTACCTCTGACTCAGACCATTGGCCCTGGTTAAAGTGCATTACCTCTGACTCAGACCATTGGCCCTGGTTAAAGTGCATTACCTCTGACGCAGATCATAGTCCCTGGTTAAAGTGCATTACCTCTGACTCAGACCATTGGCCCTGGTTGAAGGCAGAGGGCATTACCTGACTCAGACCATTGGCCCTGGTTGAAGGCAGAGGGCATTACCTTTGACTCAGACCATTGGCCCTGGTTGAAGGCAGAGGGCATTACCTCTGACTCAGACCATTGGCCCTGGTTAAAGGCAGTGCATTACCTCTGACTCAGATCATTGGTCCTGGTTAAAGGCAGTGCATTACCTCTGACTCAGACCATTGGCCCTGGTTAAAGGCAGTGCATTACCTCTGACTCAGATCATTGGTCCTGGTTAAAGGCAGTGCATTACCTCTGACTCAGATCATTGGCCCTGGTTAAAGGCAGTGCATTACCTCTGACTCAGATCATTGGCCCTGGTTAAAGGCAGTGCATTACCTCTGACTCAGACCATTGGCCCTGGTTAAAGTGCATTACCTCTGACGCAGATCATAGTCCCTGGTTAAAGTGCATTACCTCTGACTCAGACCATTGGTCCTGGTTGAAGGCAGAGGGCATTACCTTTGACTCAGACCATTGGCCCTGGTTAAAGGCAGTGCATTACCTCTGACTCAGATCATTGGCCCTGGTTAAAGGCAGTGCATTACCTCTGACTCAGATCATTGGCCCTGGTTAAAGGCAGTGCATTACCTCTGACTCAGATCATTGGCCCTGGTTAAAGGCAGTGCATTACCTCTGACTCAGATCATTGGCCCTGGTTAAAGGCAGTGCATTACCTCTGACTCAGACCATTGGCCCTGGTTAAAGGCAGTGCATTACCTCTGACTCAGATCATTGGCCCTGGTTAAAGGCAGTGCATTACCTCTGACTCAGATCATTGGCCCTGGTTAAAGGCAATGATCCTTAGGGAACAGGGGGCCATTGTCCCACTGTCTGGTCAGTGGTTGACTTATTAGGTAATATTCCCACTGTCTGGTCAGTGGTTGACTTATTAGGTAATATTCCCACTGTCTGGTCAGTGGTTGACTTATTAGGTAATATTATAACTGTCTGGTCAGTGGTTGACTTATTAGGTGATATTATAACTGTCTGGTCAGTGGTTGACTTATTAGGTAATATTATAACTGTCTGGTCAGTGGTTGACTTATTAGGTAATATTCTCATTGTCTGGTCAGTGGTTGACTTATTAGGTAATATTCCCACTGTCTGGTCAGTGGTTGACTTATTAGGTGATATTCCCACTGTCTGGTCAGTGGTTGACTTATTAGGTGATATTCCCACTGTCTGGTCAGTGGTTGACTTATTAGGTGATATTCCCACTGTCTGGTCAGTGGTTGACTTATTAGGTGATATTCACTGTCTGGTCAGTGGTTGACTTATTAGGTGATATTCCCACTGTCTGGTCAGTGGTTGACTTATTAGGTGATATTCCCACTGTCTGGTCAGTGGTTGACTTATTAGGTGATATTATAACTGTCTGGTCAGTGGTTGACTTATTAGGTGATATTCCCACTGTCTGGTCAGTGGTTGACTTATTAGGTGATATTCCCACTGTCTGGTCAGTGGTTGACTTATTAGGTGATATTCTCACTGTCTGGTCAGTGGTTGACTTATTAGGTGATATTCCCACTGTCTGGTCAGTGGTTGACTTATTAGGTGATATTCCCACTGTCTGGTCAGTGGTTGACTTATTAGGTAATATTATAACTGTCTGGTCAGTGGTTGACTTATTAGGTGATATTATAACTGTCTGGTCAGTGGTTGACTTATTAGGTAATATTATAACTGTCTGGTCAGTGGTTGACTTATTAGGTAATATTCTCATTGTCTGGTCAGTGGTTGACTTATTAGGTAATATTCCCACTGTCTGGTCAGTGGTTGACTTATTAGGTGATATTCCCACTGTCTGGTCAGTGGTTGACTTATTAGGTGATATTCCCACTGTCTGGTCAGTGGTTGACTTATTAGGTGATATTCCCACTGTCTGGTCAGTGGTTGACTTATTAGGTGATATTCCCACTGTCTGGTCAGTGGTTGACTTATTAGGTGATATTCCCACTGTCTGGTCAGTGGTTGACTTATTAGGTGATATTATAACTGTCTGGTCAGTGGTTGACTTATTAGGTGATATTCCCACTGTCTGGTCAGTGGTTGACTTATTAGGTGATATTATAACTGTCTGGTCAGTGGTTGACTTATTAGGTGATATTCCCACTGTCTGGTCAGTGGTTGACTTATTAGGTGATATTATAACTGTCTGGTCAGTGGTTGACTTATTAGTGATATTCTGGTCAGTGGTTGACTTATTAGGTGATATTCTCACTGTCTGGTCAGTGGTTGACTTATTAGGTGATATTCCCACTGTCTGGTCAGTGGTTGACTTATTAGTGATATTCTGTCTGGTCAGTGGTTGACTTATTAGGGATATTCTCACTGTCTGGTCAGTGGTTGACTTATTAGGTGATATTATAACTGTCTGGTCAGTGGTTGACTTATTAGGGATATTCCCTGTCTGGTCATGGTTGATTATTAGGTGATATTCTCACTGTCTGGTCAGTGGTTGACTTATTAGGTGATATTCTTCTGGTCAGTGGTTGACTTATTAGGTGATATTATAACTGTCTGGTCAGTGGTTGACTTATTAGGTGATATTCCCACTGTCTGGTCAGTGGTTGACTTATTAGGTGATATTCCCACTTCTGATCAGTGGTTGACTTATTAGGTCTGGTCAGTGGTTGACTTATTAGGGGATATTATAACTGTCTGGTCAGTGGTTGACTTATTAGGTGATATTATAACTGTCTGGTCAGTGGTTGACTTATTAGGGGATATTCTCACTGTCTGGTCAGTGGTTGACTTATTAGGTGATATTATAACTGTCTGGTCAGTGGTTGACTTATTAGGTGATATTCCCACTGTCTGGTCAGTGGTTGACTTATTAGGTGATATTATAA
>NC_068448.1:3316513-3324013 GCF_023373465.1 Oncorhynchus keta | reverse complement strand
AGGACAGGTAGGGCTAGAACCCTAACACACACAGAAACCAGGACAAAGTAATAATTAATCTCCTCGTCCCGAGGGTGTCTGATTATACCAGCACATACTGTGGCTTGCAAAAGGATTCACCCCCCCCTTGGCATTTTTCCTATTTTGTTGCATTACAACCTGGAATTAAAATAGATTTCTTGTGGGACACACCCCTGAGGGGCCTCAGTGTTGAGGATCAGCTTGGCAGATGTGTTGTTGCCTACCCTTACCACCTGGGGGCGACCCGTCAGGAAGTCCAGGATCCAGTTGCAGAGGGAGGTATTTAGTCCTAGGGTCCTTAGCTTAGTGATGAGCTTCGTGGGCACTATGGTGTTGAATGCTGAGCTGTAGTCGATGAACAGCATTCTCACATAGGTGTTCCTTTTGTCCAGGTGGGAAAGGGCAGTGTGGAGTGCGATTGAGATTGCGTCATCTGTGGATCTGTTGGGGAGGTATGCGAATTGGAGAGGGTCTAGGGAATCCTATCCGGGAGGCATTGGATAAATCCCGGAACATATTCCAGTCTGTGTTAGCAAAACAGTCCTGTAGTGTAGCATCAGCGTCATCTGACCACTTCCCTATTGAGCGAGTCACTGGTACTTCCTGCTTTAGTTTTTGCTTGTAAGCAGGAATCAGGAGGATATAATTATGGTCAGATTTGCCAAATGGGGGGCGGAGGAGAGCTTTGCACACATCTCAGGGTGTGTGGAGTAAAGGTGATCTAGAGTTTTTTCCCTCTGGTTGCACATGTAACATTCTGGTAGAGGTAAAACTGATTTAAGTTTGCCTGCATTAAAGTCCCCGGCCACTAGGAGCGCCGCTTCTGGGTGAGCGTTTTCTTGCTTGCTTATGGCCTTATACAGCTGGTTGAGTGTGGTATTAGTGCCAGCATCGGTCTAGACTACTATGAATAATATAGATGAGAACTCTCTTGGTAGATAGTGTGGTCTACAGATTATCATAAGGTACTCTACCTCAGACGAGCAATACCTCGAGACTTCTTTAATATTAGACATTGCGCACCAGCTGTTATTGACAAATAGACACACACCCCCACCCCTCATCTTACCAGACGTAGCTTCTCTGTTCTGCCGATGCTGGAAAACCCAGCCAGCTCTTTATTATCTGTGTCGTCGTTCAGCCACGACTCGGTGAAACATAAGATATTAGTTATTGGTAGAATAATTGTAATCGTAGGTCATCAATTTGATTTTCCAATGATTTCACGTTAGCAAGTAGAATGGAAGGCAGTGGGAGTTTACTCGCTCGCCCACGGGTTCTCAGAAGGCAGTGGGAGTTTACTCGCTCGCCTACGGGTTCTCAGAAGGCAGTGGGAGTTTACTCGCTCGCCTACGGGTTCTCAGAAGGCAGTGGGAGTTTACTCGCTCGCCTACGGGTTCTCAGAAGGCAGTGGATGTTTACTCGCTCGCCTACGGGTTCTCAGAAGGCAGTGGATGTTTACTCGCTCGCCTACGGGTTCTCAGAAGGCAGTGGGAGTTTACTCGCTCGCCTACGGGTTCTCAGAAGGCAGTGGATGTTTACTCGCTCGCCTACGGGTTCTCAGAAGGCAGTGGGTGTTTACTCGCTCGCCTACGGGTTCTCAGAAGGCAGTGGGAGTTTACTCGCTCGCCTACGGGTTCTCAGAAGGCAGTGGATGTTTACTCGCTCGCCTACGGGTTCTCAGAAGGCAGTGGGTGTTTACTCGCTCGCCTACGGGTTCTCAGAAGGCAGTGGGTGTTTACTCGCTCGCCTACGGGTTCTCAGAAGGCAGTGGGAGTTTACTCGCTCGCCTACGGGTTCTCAGAAGGCAGTGGGAGTTTACTCGCTCGCCTACGGGTTCTCAGAAGGCAGTGGATGTTTACTCGCTCGCATACGGGTACTCAGAAGGCAGTGAGTGTTTACTCGCTCGCCTACGGGTTCTCAGAAGGCAGTGGGTGTTTACTCGGCCTTTCTCAGAAGGCAGTGGGAGTTTACTCGCTCGCCTACGGGTTCTCAGAAGGCAGTGGGAGTTTACTCGCTCGCCTACGGGTTCTCAGAAGGCAGTGGGTGCTTACTCGCTCGCCTACGGGTTCTCAGAAGGCAGTGGGAGTTTACTCGCTCGCCTATGGGTTCTCAGAAGGCAGTGGGAGTTTACTCGCTCGCCTACGGGTTCTCAGAAGGCAGTGGGAGTTTACTCGCTCGCCTACGGGTTCTCAGAAGGCAGTGGGAGTTTACTCGCTCGCCTACGGGTTCTCAGAAGGCAGTGGGAGTTTACTCGCTCGCCTACGGGTTCTCAGAAGGCAGTGGGTTTACTCGCTCGCCTACGGGTTCTCAGAAGGCAGTGGGTTTACTCGTTTTCTCAGAAGGCAGTGGGAGTTTACTCGCTCGCCTACGGGTTCTCAGAAGGCAGTGGGAGTTTACTCGCTCGCCTACGGGTTCTCAGAAGGCAGTGGGTGCTTACTCGCTCGCCTACGGGTTCTCAGAAGGCAGTGGGTGTTTACTCGCTCGCCTACGGGTTCTCAGAAGGCAGTGGGAGTTTACTCGCGGGTTCTCAGAAGGCAGTGGGAGTTTACTCGCTCGCCTACGGGTTCTCAGAAGGCAGTGGGTGCTTACTCGCTCGCCTACGGGTTCTCAGAAGGCTCAGGGTTCTCAAGGCAGTGGGAGTTTACTCGCCGCCTACGGGTTCTCAGAAGGCAGTGGGTGTTTCCTCGCTCGCCTACGGGTTCTCAGAAGGCAGTGGGTGCTTACTCGCTCGCCTACGGGTTCTCAGAAGTGGGAGTTTAGCTCGCCTACGGGTTCTCAGAAGGCAGTGGGAGTTTACTCGCTCGCCTACGGGTTCTCAGAAGGCAGTGGGAGTTTACTCGCTCGCCTACGGGTTCTCAGAAGGCAGTGGGTGTTTACTCGCTCGCCTACGGGTTCTCAGAAGGCAGTGGGAGTTTACTCGCTCGCCTACGGGTTCTCAGAAGGCAGTGGATGTTTACTCGCTCGCCTACGGGTTCTCAGAAGGCAGTGGGAGTTTACTCGCTCGCCTACGGGTTCTCAGAAGGCAGTGGGTGTTTCCTCGCTCGCCTACGGGTTCTCAGAAGGCAGTGGGTGCTTAACGGGTTCTCAGAAGGCAGTGGGAGTTTACTCGCTCGCCTACGGGTTCTCAGAAGGCAGTGGGAGTTTACTCGCTCGCCTACGGGTTCTCAGAAGGCAGTGGGTGCTTACTCGCTCGCCTACGGGTTCTCAGAAGGCAGTGGGAGTTTACTCGCTCGCCTACGGGTTCTCAGAAGGCAGTGGATGTTTACAACGGGTTCTCAGAAGGCAGTGGGAGTTTACTCGCTCGCCTACGGGTTCTCAGAAGGCAGTGGGAGTTTACTCGCTCGCCTACGGGTTCTCAGAAGGCAGTGGGAGTTTACTCGCTGCCTACGGGTACTCAGAAGGCAGTGGGAGTTTACTCAGCTCGCCTACGGGTTCTCAGAAGGCAGTGGGTGCTTACTAGCTCGCCTACGGGTTCTCAGAAGGCAGTGGGAGTTTACTCGCTCGCCTACGGGTTCTCAGAAGGCAGTGGGAGTTTACTCGCTCGCCTACGGGTTCTCAGAAGGCAGTGGGAGTTTCCTCGCTCGCCTACGGGTTCTCAGAAGGCAGTGGGAGTTTACTCGCTCGCCTACGGGTTCTCAGAAGGCAGTGGGAGTTTACTCGCTCGCCCACGGGTACTCAGAAGGCAGTGGGAGTTTACTCGCTCGCTACGGGTTCTCAGAAGGCAGTGGGAGTTTACTCACTCGCCTACGGGTTCTCAGAAGGCAGTGGGAGTTTCCTCGCTCGCCTACGGGTTCTCAGAAGGCAGTGGGTGCTTACTCGCTCGCCTACGGGTTCTCAGAAGGCAGCCTGATCTGCGTCCTCTTTTCTTCCGTCTTTTCTTCACGCAAATGATGGGGATCTGGGCCTGTTCCCTGGAGAGCAGTATATCTTTCTCGTCGGACTCTTTAAAGGAAAAAGCTTATTCCAGTTCAAGGTGAGTAATCCCAGTTCTAACGTCCAGAAGTTATTTTCTGTCATAAGAGACAGAACATTATGTACAAAATACGTTTAAAAAAAGTTACAAACAACGCAGAAAAATTAGCAAAATAGCACAATTGGTCAGGAGCATGTAAAACATGATCCTCTTCGGCGCCACATCCTTCATCAGGTGTAAAGTCTATCAATAACAAAGCCTTTATCAGGTGTAAAATCTATCAATAACAAAGCCTTTATCAGGTGTAAAATCTATCAATAACAAAGCCTTTATCAGGTGTAAAGTCTATCAATAACAAAGCCTTTATCAGGTGTAAAGTCTATCAATAACAAAGCCTTTATCAGGTGTAAAATCTATCAATAACAAAGCCTTTATCAGGTGTAAAGTCTATCAATAACAAAGCCTTTATCAGGTGTAAAGTCTATCAATAACAAAGCCTTTATCAGGTGTAAAGTCTATCAATAACAAAGCCTTTATCAGGTGTAAAGTCTATCAATAACAAAGCCTTTATCAGGTGTAAAATCTATCAATAACAAAGCCTTTATCAGGTGTAAAGTCTATCAATAACAAAGCCTTTATCAGGTGTAAAGTCTATCAATAACAAAGCCTTTATCAGGTGTAAAATCTATCAATAACAAAGCCTTTATCAGGTGTAAAGTCTATCAATAACAAAGCCTTTATCAGGTGTAAAATCTATCAATAACAAATCCTTTATCAGGTGTAAAGTCTATCAATAACGAAGCCTTTATCAGGTGTAAAGTCTATCAATAACAAATCCTTTATCAGGTGTAAAGTCTATCAATAACAAAGCCTTTATCAGGTGTAAAGTCTATCAATAACAAAGCCTTTATCAGGTGTAAAGTCTATCAATAACAAAGCCTTTATCAGGTGTAAAATCTATCAATAACAAAGCCTTTATCAGGTGTAAAGTCTATCAATAACAAAGCCTTTATCAGGTGTAAAGTCTATCAATAACAAAGCCTTTATCAGGTGTAAAATCTATCAATAACAAAGCCTTTATCAGGTGTAAAGTCTATCAATAACAAAGCCTTTATCAGGTGTAAAATCTATCAATAACAAATCCTTTATCAGGTGTAAAGTCTATCAATAACGAAGCCTTTATCAGGTGTAAAGTCTATCAATAACAAATCCTTTATCAGGTGTAAAGTCTATCAATAACAAAGCCTTTATCAGGTGTAAAATCTATCAATAACAAAGCCTTTATCAGGTGTAAAGTCTATCAATAACAAAGCCTTTATCAGGTGTAAAATCTATCAATAACAAATCCTTTATCAGGTGTAAAGTCTATCAATAACGAAGCCTTTATCAGGTGTAAAGTCTATCAATAACAAATCCTTTATCAGGTGTAAAGTCTATCAATAACGAAGCCTTTATCAAGTGTAAAAATCTATCAATAACGAAGCCTTTATCAGGTGTAAAGTCTATCAATAACAAAGCCTTTATCAGGTGTAAAATCTATCAATAACAAATCCTTTATCAGGTGTAAAGTCTATCAATAACGAAGCCTTTATCAGGTGTAAAGTCTATCAATAACGAAGCCTTTATCAGGTGTAAAGTCTATCAATAACAAATCCTTTATCAGGTGTAAAGTCTATCAATAACGAAGCCTTTATCAAGTGTAAAAATCTATCAATAACAAATCCTTTATCAGGTGTAAATTCTATCAATAACGAAGCCTTTATCAGGTGTAAAGTCTATCAATAACAAATCCTTTATCAGGTGTAAAGTCTATCAATAACGAAGCCTTTATCAAGTGTAAAATCTATCAATAACGAAGCCTTTATCAGGTATAAAGTCTATCAATAACAAAGCCTTTATCAGGTGTAAAATCTATCAATAACAAAGCCGTTATCAGGTGTAAAGTCTATCAATAACAAAGCCTTTATCAGGTGTAAAATCTATCAATAACGAAGCCTTTATCAGGTGTAAAGTCTATCAATAACAAAGCCTTTATCAGGTGTAAAGTCTATCAATAACAAAGCCTTTATCAGGTGTAAAGTCTATCAATAACAAAGCCTTTATCAGGTGTAAAGTCTATCAATAACAAATCCTTTATCAGGTGTAAAGTCTATCAATAACGAAGCCTTTATCAGGTGTAAAATCTATCAATAACGAAGCCTTTATCAGGTGTAAAGTCTATCAATAACAAAGCCTTTATCAGGTGTAAAATCTATCAATAACAAAGCCTTTATCAGGTGTAAAATCTATCAATAACAAATCCTTTATCAGGTGTAAAGTCTATCAATAACGAAGCCTTTATCAGGTGTAAAGTCTATCAATAACGAAGCCTTTATCAAGTGTAAAAATCTATCAATAACGAAGCCTTTATCAGGTGTAAAGTCTATCAATAACAAAGCCTTTATCAGGTGTAAAATCTATCAATAACGAAGCCTTTATCAGGTGTAAAGTCTATCAATAACAAAGCCTTTATCAGGTGTAAAATCTACCAATAACAAAGCCTTTATCAGGTGTAAAGTCTATCAATAACAAAGCCTTTATCAGGTGTAAAATCTATCAATAACGAAGCCTTTATCAGGTGTAAAGTCTATCAATAACAAAGCCTTTATCAGGTGTAAAGTCTATCAATAACAAAGCCTTTATCAGGTGTAAAGTCTATCAATAACGAAGCCTTTATCAGGTGTAAAGTCTATCAATAACAAAGCCTTTATCAGGTGTAAAGTCTATCAATAACAAAGCCTTTATCAGGTGTAAAATCTATCAATAACGAAGCTCACAGTACACAACTGTGCCGTTACATACTCTTGTTATTTCACGTGAACGGCAAATTGCATCCAAACTCTAAATTAGTCATGTAGAATAGTGGTTGACATGGAGGCATGAGGCTGGAGGAGAAATAACACCTGCATCCCAAATGGATCACTATATACTGTAGTGCACTACGCATTAGACCAGGACCCTGATCAAAAGCACTACTCTATGTAGTGAATAGGCTGCCATTTGGGATTGCAGGCCCCAAAAACACAAAACCAGCAGTCTGTCACAATGAATCAACTTACTGGCCTGGCGCCTAATGGCGGTTGCTATAGAAACAGGTCAGTCTCACGAACTATACACTTATTTTCCTTTATTTCTTCTCCTGATGTGTTTTTGAATGAGAGCAGCACCCGTCTACCTGGTAGGAAGATACCAGCATCACCCGTCTACCTGGTAGGAAGATACCAGCATCACCCGCCTACCTGGCAGGAAGATACCAGCATCACCCGTCTACCTGGTAGGAAGATACCAGCATCACCCGCCTACCTGGCAGGAAGATACCAGCAGCACCCGCCTACCTGGTAGGAAGATACCAGCATCACCCGTCTACCTGGTAGGAAGATACCAGCATCACCCGCCTACCTGGCAGGAAGATACCAGCATCACCCGTCTACCTGGTAGGAAGATACCAGCATCACCCGCCTACCTGGTAGGAAGATACCAGCATCACCCGTCTACCTGGTAGGAAGATACCAGCATCACCCGTC
>NC_068448.1:3291513-3311513 GCF_023373465.1 Oncorhynchus keta | reverse complement strand
CTTGTCATACTGCTTTCCTTCACTTGTCCTAATGTCTACTGCTCTACTGTCACTTGTCCTACTGTCTACTGCTTTAATGTCACTTGCCCTACTGTCTACTGCTCTATTGTCACAGTAGACAGTAGGACAAGTAACAGTAAATCAGTAGACATTAGGACAAGTGACAGTAGAGCAGTAGACATTAGGACAAGTGAAGGAATGCAGTGGACAGCAGGACAAGTGGCTTTAGAGCAGTAGAAAGTAGGACAAGTGACAGTAAAGCAGTAGACAGTAGGACATTAGGACAAGTAAAGGAAAGCAGTGGACAGCAGGACAAGTGACAGTAGACATTAGGACAAGTACCTGTAGAGCAGTAGAAAGTAGGACAAGTGACAATAGAGCAGTATACAGTAGCACAAGTAACAGTAGAGCAGTAGACAGTAGGACAAGTGTCTTTAGAGCAGTAGAAAGTAGGACAAGTGTCTTTAGAGCAGTAGAGAGCAGGACAAGTGACAGTAAATCAGTAGACAGTAGGACAAGTGAAATAGAGCAGTAGAATGTAGGACAAGTGACTGTAGAGCAGTAGAATGTAGGATAGGTGACAATAGAGCAGTAGAATGTAGAACAAGTGTGGGTAAAACAGTAGACAGTAGCACCAGTGACAGTAGACATTAGGACAAGTGTAAGTAGAGCAGTAGAAAGTAGGACACGTGACAGTAAAGCAGTAGACAGTAGGACAAGAGACAGTACAGCAGTGGAAAGTAGGACAAGTGCCAATAGAGCAGTAGAAAGTAAGACAAGTGATTTTAGAGCAGTAGAGAGTAGGACAAGTGAAGGTAAGGCAGTAGAAAGTAGGACAAGTGCCAATAGAGCAGTAGAAGTAGGACAAGTTGCAGTAGAGCAGTAGCCATTAGGACAAGTGGCTGTAGAGCGGTAGAAAGTAAGACCAGTGACAGTAAAGCGGTAGAAAGTAGGACAAGTTATAGTAGGACAAGTAGAAGTAGACAGTAGCAGTAGACAGTATGACAAGTAGAAGTAGACAGTAGCAGTAGAAGTAGACAGTGGGACAAGTGAAAGTAAAGCAGTAGAAAGTAGGACAAGTTGCAGTAGACAGTAGGACCAGTAGCAGTAGACAGTAGGACAAGTAGAAGTAGACAGTAGCAGTAGACAGTAGCAGTAGAAGAAGACAGTAGGACAAGTAGAGGTAGACATTAGCAGTAGACAGTAGGACAAGTAGAAGTAGACAGTAGCAGTAGACAGTAGCAGTAGAAGAAGACAGTAGGACAAGTAGAGGTAGACATTAGCAGTAGACAGTAGGACAAGTAGAAGTAGACAGTAGCAGTAGACAGTAGCAGTAGAAGAAGACAGTAGGACAAGTAGAGGTAGACATTAGCAGTAGAGAGTAGGACAAGTAGAGGTAGACAGTACCAGTCCTGGGTTCAGATGATTTCAATTACTTTATCTGTGCTTGATTGAGCTTGCCTGGATTAATTTACCAATAACAACTGTAAACCCTGCACATCTGGCACTCCAGGCGAACTAGAGCAAATGCTCAACGTAGTTGGAATGATTTCAAATAGTGATGGGTACAGGACAGGCGACTCACTACACAGGCTGGACGGTAGGCTAGAAGCTAGCAGGTTTAAGGTGAATCTGAATTGAAGTCAGAGGCTAGAATCTAGCAGGTTTAGGGTCAATCTGAATTGAAGTCAGAGGCTAGAAGCTAGCAGGTTTAGGGTCAATCTGAATTGAAGTCAGAGGCTAGAAGCTAGCAGGTTTAGGGTCAATCTGAATTGAAGTCAGGTTTAGGGTCAATCTGAATTAAACATTTGTAGAAAGAAAAAAGGGATTGAATAAAGTTTGAAATAAATAGCTTCCCCTTTTCGGTTTATTGAGAAGTCATTAAAAATAAAAAATTGTAAATTGTAATTTCAGTTTACTTCCTGAATTGACTGACTTATTGGAATTGTCCTTTACCTAGTAGCTACTTTTACATATGGAGTTACATTTCACATGAAGTTAGCTATATTTTTTATAAATACCAACTTTTGCATGAAAAGTGTTGGACGCACATTTTTTGGGGCATGCACAGTTTATGAGGCCCCAGGACGTCCTCAGGACTTTCATTTTACTAGTCCTCAGGACTTTCCTTTTACTAGTCCTCTGGACTTTCATTTTACTAGTCCTCAGGACTTTCATTTTACTAGTCCTCAGGACTTTCATTTTACTAGTCCTCAGGACTTTCATTTTACTAGTCCTCAGGACTTTCATTTTACTAGTCCTCAGGACTTTCATTTTACTAGTCCTCAGGACTTTCATTTTACTAGTCCTCAGGACTTTCATTTTACTAGTCCTCAGGACTTTCATTTTACTAGTCCTCAGGACTTTCATTTTACTATTCCTCAGGACTTTCATTTTACTAGTCCTCAGGACTTTCATTTTACTAGTCCTCAGGACTTTCATTTTACTAGTCCTCTGGACTTTCATTTTACTAGTCCTCAGGACTTTCATTTTACTAGTCCTCAGGACTTTCATTTTACTAGTCCTCAGGACTTTCATTTTACTAGTCCTCGGGACTTTCATTTTACTAGTCCTCGGGACTTTCATTTTACTAGTCCTCAGGACTTTCATTTTACTAGTCCTCAGGACTTTCATTTTACTAGTCCTCAGGACTTTCATTTTACTAGTCCTCGGGACTTTCATTTTACTAGTCCTCAGGACTTTCATTTTACTAGTCCTCAGGACTTTCATTTTACTAGTCCTCAGGACTTTCATTTTACTAGTCCTCAGGACTTTCATTTTACTAGTCCTCAGGACTTTCATTTTACTAGTCCTCAGGACTTTCATTTTACTAGTCCTCAGGACTTTCATTTTACTAGTCCTCGGGACTTTCATTTTACTAGTCCTCAGGACTTTCATTTTACTAGTCCTCAGGACTTTCATTTTACTAGTCCTCAGGACTTTCATTTTACTAGTCCTCAGGAATTTCATTTTACTAGTCCTCAGGACTTTCATTTTACTAGTCCTCAGGACTTTCATTTTACTAGTCCTCAGGACTTTCATTTTACTAGTCCTCAGGACTTTCATTTTACTACCCTGCAAACGAAAATAAGTGGTTAGGACGAAGTGGTCCACTAAAATGGTCAGAACGTTGTGTCGTGGTCCCCTGGAGGTTTTGTCTAGTTCCCGGTTGGTGTGTGTGTGTGTGTGTGTGTGTGTGTGTGTGTGTGTGTGTGTGTGTGTGTGTGTGTGTGTGTGTGTGTGTGTGTGGGGTGTGTGTGTGTGGGGGGGGGGTACCTGGCGAGACAGTTTTAATGCGTATGGGATGGGGGCATGAGTTGAGGACCCCTCTCACGTCTCCTAGTGTCATGCCCAGGACGGGCGTACCCCCGATCTCCAGTATGACGTCACCCACTGTGGCCCCGCCTCCCGGTGCTGCTGTGACGAATGGGAACTCTCCGTAGTCAGCCCCGCCCCCGATGGCCACACCTAGCTCCCCAGACCCACCCCCCAGGGGAACAAAACTCTCCTGCACCTTGGAACGCCAGTGCAGCTTGTTCACTGTGGCCTTAGACATTGTGGCAGACCTGGAAGAGACACAAGACAGCACAGAGATGGTCAATACATCGTACAAAAGATAGCACAGGGAGCTGTGGCCTTAGACATGGAAGTAGAGCTGGAACCGAATAGCACAGGCCACAGGGATGGTAACAACGGCACACGAGTGGGGAAAACAGAACCATGAAAACAGACCCATGAAAACAGACTCATGAAAACAGACTCATGAAAATAGAACCATAAAAACAGACCCATGAAAACAGACCCATGAAAACAGAACCGTGAAAACAGACCCATGAAAACAGAACCGTGAAAACAGACCCATGAAAACAGAACCATGAAAACAGAACAGTGAAAACAGACCCATGAAAACAGACCCATGAAAACAGACCCATGAAAACAGAACCGTGAAAACAGAACCATGAAAACAGACCCATGAAAACAGACCCATGAAAACAGACCCATGAAAACAGAACCATGAAAACAGAACCGTGAAAACAGACCCATGAAAACAGACCCGTGAAAACAGACACATGAAAACAGACCCATGACAACAGACCCATGACAACAGACCCATGACAACAGACCCATGAAAACAGACCCATGAAAACAGACCCATGAAAACAGACCCATGAAAACAGACCCGTGAAAACAGACCCATGAAAACAGACCCATGAAAACAGACCCATGAAAACAGACCCATGACAACAGACCCATGACAACAGACCCATGAAAACAGACCCATGAAAACAGACCCATGAAAACAGACCCATGAAAACAGACCTTGCCAACAAACATCCATTATCAGTGGGTGACCATCCACCCAATCTAATCAGCCATCATTGAACATGTAAACACAGCTGCATCGAACCTCTCGCTGAGTTGCAAGTTTACATATTCAGAATAGTTTTGTCAGTTCCCCCCTGGACAAAGACACGGCACGATACTGAATGACGGGGCTGTGCCTAATTCATGTCACATAGCAGATGGGCTCAACACAGCAGGAGCTAAATTGGTAGACAAACAGGAATAAGAAAACTGAATTAAATATGGATGAAGGTATGCAAGGTGTTGAATGATGAATACACTATTTAAATACAGTAAAATTACAAATGACAAAATAACAGTAGGAGCAATAATCGGTCCGTGTCTCTGGAGCTAAGAAGCAATGACAACCTATGACTGATTGAGTACCAATTACCTCAACTACCTGTACCCCCAAACACTGACTCGGTACTGGTACCCCCTGTATATAGCCTCCACATTGACTCTGTACTGGTACCCCCTGTATATAGCCTCCACATTGACTCTGTACAGGTACCCCCTGTATATAGTCTCCACATTGACTCTGTACAGGTACCCCTTGTATATAGCCTCCACATTGACTCTGTACTGGTACCCCCTGTATATAGCCTCCACATTGACTCTGTACCGGTACCCCCTGTATATAGCCTCCACATTGACTCTGTACCCGTACCCCCTGTATATAGCCTCCACATTGACTCGGTACCCGTACCCCCCTGTATATAGCCTCCACATTGACTCTGTACTGGTACCCCTGTATATAGCCTCCACATTGACTCGTACCAGTACCCCCTGTATATAGCCTCCACATTGACTCTGTACTGGTACCCCTGTATATAGCCTCCACATTGACTCTGTACCAGTACCCCTGTATATAGCCTCCACATTGACTCTGTACTGGTACCCCTGTATATAGCCTCCACATTGACTCTGTACTGGTACCCCCTGTATATAGCCTCCACATTGACTCTGTACTGGTACCCCTGTATATAGCCTCCACATTGACTCTGTACTGGTACCCCTGTATATAGCCTCCACATTGACTCTGTACTGGTACCCCTGTATATAGCCTCCACATTGACTCTGTACTGGTACCCCTGTATATAGCCTCCACATTGACTCTGTACTGGTACCCCATGTATTTAGCCTCCACATTGACTCTGTACCAGTACCCCCTGTATATAGCCTCCACATTGACTCTGTACTGGTACCCCTGTATATAGCCTCCACATTGACTCTGTACTGGTACCCCTGTATATAGCCTCCACATTGACTCTGTACTGGTACCCCTGTATATAGCCTCCACATTGACTCTGTACTGGTACCCCATGTATTTAGCCTCCACATTGACTCTGTACCAGTACCCCTGTATATAGTCTCCACATTGACTCTGTACTGGTACCCCCTGTATATAGCCTCCACATTGACTCTGTACCGGTACCCCCTGTATATAGCCTCCACATTGACTCTGTACCAGTACCCCCTGTATATAGCCTCCACATTGACTCTGTACCGGTACCCCCTGTATATAGCCTCCACATTGACTCTGTACCAGTACTCCCTGTATATAGCCTCCACATTGACTCTGTACTGGTACCCCCTGTATAAAGCCTCATTACTGTTATGTTATTGTGGAGAATATAACACATTAGATCTGGTAAAAGATAAATACACAAAATATATATTTTTATTTTTGTTCCATCATCTTTGAAATGCAAGAGAAAGGCCATAATGTATTATTCCAGGTTAGGCATAATTTAGATGTTGACCACTAGATGGCAGCAGTGTACGTGCAACGTTTTAGACTGATCCATTGAACCATTGCATTACTGTTCAAAAGGGTGTATCAAGTCTGCCCAAATGTGCCTAATTGATTTATTGATAGATTTTCAAGTTCATAACTGTGCACTCTCCTCAAACAATAGCATGGTATTATTTCACTGTAATAGCTACTCTAAATCAGACAGCTACTGTACATTGGACGGTGTAATTAGAGTAACAAGAATTTAAGCTTTCTGCCCATATCAGATATGTCTATGTCCTGGGAAATGTTTTTGTTTACTTACAACGTTATGCTAATCACATTAGCGCACGTTAGCTCAACCGACACCAATCCTGTAGAGGTTAACATTAGCCTTCCACATCGAGCTACATATTTAGCTTCCACCCTCTCAGGCCAGGGGCACAACAATGCCTGAATTAATGGTTGGATCAGAATCTCAGTTGTAATCATTGGCCAGTACGGAGAATTAAGTAAAACCACAAGTCCAATTTGAACAATTCCAGAGTTACTGTCCGTGACGCTCTCAATGAGATTTGAGTGACACCAAATCCAAGCTGGATTCCCTTGACATTTTTTGTTGTTGTTGAGCTTGATGCTGATTGGCCAAAAAAAAAAAAAAAAAAAAAATCAAATCAAATCTTATTGGTCACATACACATGGTAAGCAGATGGTATTGGTCACATGGTTAGCAGATGTTATTGGTCACATGGTTAGCAGATGTTATTGGTCACATGGTTAGCAGATGTTATTGGTCACATGGTTAGCAGATGTTATTGGTCACATGGTGAGCAGATGTTATTGGTCACATGGTTAGCAGATGTTATTGGTCACATGGTTAGCAGATGTTATTGGTCACATGGTTAGCAGATGTTATTGGTCACATGGTTAGCAGATGTTATTGGTCACATGGTTAGCAGATGTTATTGGTCACATGGTTAGCAGATGTTATTGGTCACATGGTTAGCAGATGTTATTGGTCACATGGTTAGCAGATGTTATTGGTCACATGGTTAGCAGATGTTATTGCGAGTGTAGCGAAATGCTTGTTATGAATGGAGGCCAGATCCTCGTTGGTTTCCCTCGCCTTCAACGCTACAGACAGAAACAATGTCATACTCGTTTTGACCAGACAGCATCAGATAGATGTCCTACACATAGAGACAGAGAGGGGCGCTGTTTCCCTCGCTCTGATGCTTTCTCTCCTGTGAGATATATTCAACCTCTTGCGAATTGAAGGGAAATTATGAAACTCAGAGAGATGAAAGATAAATTATTGTATTTTTTCATGTTTCTATTGGTAAAAACGGGGCGGCAGGGTAGCCTAGTGGTTAGAGCATTGGACTAGTAACTGAAAGGTTGCAAGTTCAAATCCCCGAGCTGACAAGGTACAGATTTGTCGTTCTGCCCCTGAACAAGGCAGTTAAACCCACTGTTCCTAGGTCGTCATTGAAAATAAGAATTTGTTCTTAACTGACTTGCCTAGTTAGAAAAAAAAAGTCAAATAAAAAAAATTGGTAAAAGATTTTGGGAAGCCTGCCTTCCCTTGGCATCAATGGATATACCACTGATACAATTATTCACTCTGAAAACTACTACACTTAAGGAAAGTTTTTTACTTCATGAGATCAAGGTCAATCCTTTGGTTCAACTAGGGACACAACTAGTGGTCCTTCTGTAGCTCAGTTGGTAGAGCATGGCGCTTGTAACGCCAGGGTAGTGGGTTCGATTCCCGGGACCACCCATACGTAGAATGTATGCACACATGACTGTAAGTCGCTTTGGATAAAAGCGTCTGCTAAATGGCATATTATTATTATTATTACATGAGTGTTCTAGGCTATCCCCGGATTAAGAATAGTCCTGGATTAAAAAGCAATTTCAATGGAGATTCATTGATTATGCTTTTTATTCTAGGACAAGGCTTAATCTGTGGCTGGGACAATAGCCCTGAAAGGCCAGGCTTTCTCCCTATTCTTACTGACCAGGAATTTTGACTCATCTAGTGTCAGTAACCTCTCTCTCTCTCTCTCTCTCTCTCTCTCTCTCTCTCTCTCTCTCTCTCTCTCTCTCTCTCTCTCTCTCTCTCTCTCTCTCTCTCTCTCTCTCTCTCTCTAATAGGAGAAAAAGGCAAACAGCAGTGGTGTCAGAGGACCAGTCATCCTAAAGAGGAAAGTGGTGTCAGAGGACCAGTCATCCTAAAAGAACAGTGGTGTCAGAGGTGACTCATCTAGAGCCTGGCTACATATCTAGAGCTTGGCTACATATCTAGAGCCTGGCTACATATCTAGAGCCTGGTGACTCATCTAGAGCCTATCTAGAGCTGACTATCTAGAGCCTGGCTACATATCTAGAGCCTGGCTACATATCTAGAGCCTGGCTACATATCTAGAGCCTGGTGACTCATCTAGAGCTTGAGCCTGGCTACATATCTAGAGCCTGGTGACTCATCTAGAGCCTGGCTACATATCTAGAGCTTGGCTACATATCTAGAGCTTGGCTGCATATCTAGAGCCTGGTGACTCATCTAGAGCCTGGCTACATATCTAGAGCTTGGCTACATATCTAGAGCCTGGCTACATATCTAGAGCCTGGTGACTCATCTAGAGCCTGGCTACATATCTAGAGCCTGGTGACTCATCTAGAGCCTGGCTACATATCTAGAGCCTGGTGACTCATCTAGAGCCTGGCTGCATATCTAGAGCCTGGCTACATATCTAGAGCCTAGCTACATATCTAGAGCCTGGTGACTCATCTAAAGCCTGGCTACATATCTGGAGCTTGGCTGCATGTCTAGAGCCTGGCTACATATCTAGAGCCTGGCTATATATCTAGAGCCTGGCTACATATCTGGAGCTTGGCTGCATGTCTAGAGCCTGGTTACATATCTGGAGCCTGGCTACATATCTGGAGCTTGGCTGCATGTCTAGAGCCTGGCTACATATCTAGAGCCTGGCTACATATCTGGAGCCTGGCTACATATCTAGAGCCTGGTGACTCATCTAGAGCCTGGCTACATATCTAGAGCCTGGCTACATATCTGGAGCCTGGCTACATATTTAGAGCCTGGTGACTCATCTAGAGCCTGGCTACATATCTCTAACTATTCTTCCCCACAGCACCGGCACCACAGTACGATACGCATGTCCTGCTGAAGCAGATGTGATTGGATCGCTGAGCGACTTGCTTGTAAGTGGATTATCTCATTTCAATCAGAGATAAAAGGACCTATCATGCATCCCAAATGGCATCCTACAGGATTTCCTTCCTTACTTTTTACCAGGGTCTTGGTCAGAATTAGTGCACTAAATAGGGAGTACAGTTCGATTTGAGACTGACTCCCAGTTCTCAGATTCATCTATACTGTACTGTGGATACTGTTATATTCTTATTAATAGCTGCTAATACAAACATAAACCAGAACACCAGAATACATCTGTCTCTCTGTATGTTTCTGTCTGTCCGTCCGTCCGTCCGTTTCTCTGTTAGTCAGTCTGTCTGTCTGTATGTCTGTTAGTCTGCCTCACTAGTGTCACTCAGCTCATCTCCATCTTATTTCAAAGTATTCATTGTGGAAGAATACAAAACAATAGAATATAAAACAATAGAATACAAAACAATAGAATATAAAACAATATAACACAAACAATAGAATACAAAACAATAGAATACAAAACAATAGAATACAAAACAATAGAATATAAAACAATAGAACACAAACAATAGAATACAAAACAATATAATACAAGACAATATAATACAAAACAATAGAATACAAAACAATAGAATACAAAACAATATAATACAAAACAATAGAATACAAAACAATAGAATACAAAACAATAGAATACAAAACAATATAATACAAAACAATAGAATACAAAACAATAGAATACAAAACAATAGAATACAAAACAATAGAATACAAAACAATAGAATACAAAACAATAGAATACAAAACTATAGAATACAAAACAATAGAATACAAAACAATAGAATACAAAACAATAGAACACAAACAATAGAATACAAAACAATAGAATACAAAACTATAGAATACAAACAATAGAATACAAAACAATAGAATACAAAACAATAGAACACAAACAATAGAATACAAAACTATAGAATATAAAACAATAGAATACAAACAATAGAATACAAAACATTAGAATATAAAACAATAGAATACAAAACAATAGAATACAAAACTTTAGAATATAAAACAATAGAATACAAAAACAATAGAATATAAAACATTAGAATACAAAACAATAGAATACAAAACAATAGAATATAAAACATTAGAATACAAAACAATAGCATATAAAACAATAGAATACAAAACAATAGACTATAAAACAATAGAATACAAAACAATAGAATACAAAACAATAGAATACAAAACAAATGATGATGATCAGGAGATTCTATTTTCACAGACTCAACATATGTACATTTTACACAAACACCAAAGCAACAAGTCAGACATGACATTGACATGAAGGTGTTAGTTAGCTAGCGCAGGCTACATTAGTTCAGCAGTGGTAGAGGACCCAGAGAAGCAGTTGTGAGAGCTGAGATTAAACACAAAGGACAGAATCCTGGACACAGACTAAGCCTGACAGACAGACCGATGGGTCTGGGGGGTCAGAGAATGCCATCCAGGCAAATGGGTTAGAATTATGACCTAATTGTATCCTGTAGATAACTCTGCAGTTAAGATGCTAGACTTAGTGGTATCTCTGCAGTTAGGATGCTAGACTAGTGGTATCTCTGCAGTTAGGATGCTAGACTAGTGGTATCTCTGCAGTTAGGATGCTAGACTAGTGGTATCTCTGCAGTTAGGATGCTAGACTAGTGGTATCTCTGCTGTTAGGATGCTAGACTAGTGGTATCTCTGCAGTTAGGATGCTAGACTAGTGGTATCTCTGCAGTTAGGATGCTAGACTAGTGGTATCTCTGCAGTTAGGATGCTAGACAAGTGGTATCTCTGCAGTTAGGATGCTAGACTAGTGGTATCTCTGCAGTTAGTGGTATATCTGCTGTTAGTGGTATCTCTGCAGTTAGGATGCTAGACTAGTGGTATCTCTGCAGTTAGGATGCTAGACTAGTGGTATCTCTGCAGTTAGTGGTATCTCTGCAGTTAGGATGCTAGACTAGTGGTATCTCTGCTGTTAGGATGCTAGACTAGTGGTATCTCTGCTGTTAGGATGCTAGACTAGTGGTATCTCTGCAGTTAAGATGCTAGACTAGTGGTATCTCTGCAGTTAGTGGTATCTCTGCAGTTAGGATGCTAGACTAGTGGTATCTCTGCAGTTAGGATGCTAGACAAGTGGTATCTCTGCAGTTAGGATGCTAGACTAGTGGTATCTCTGCAGTTAGGATGCCCTAGTGGTATCTCAGCAGTTAGGATGCTAGACTAGTGGTATCTCTGCAGTTAGGATGCTAGACTAGTGGTATCTCTGCTGTTAGGATGCTAGACTAGTGGTATCTCTGCAGTTAGGATGCTAGACTAGTGGTATCTCTGCAGTTAGGATGCTAGACTAGTGGTATCTCTGCAGTTAGGATGCTAGACTAGTGGTATCTCTGCAGTTAGAATGCTAGACTTAGTGGTATCTCTGCAGTTAGGATGCTAGTATGGTATCTCTGCAGTTAGCTTAGTGGTATCTCTGCAGTTAGGATGCTAGACTAGTGGTATCTCTGCTGTTAGGATGCTAGACTAGTGGTATCTCTGCAGTTAGGATGCTAGACTAGTGGTATCTCTGCAGTTAGGATGCTAGACTAGTGGTATCTCTGCAGTTAGGATGCTAGACTAGTGGGTATCTCTGCAGTTAGTGATGCTAGACTAGTGGTATCTCTGCAGTTAGGATGCTAGACTAGTGGTATCTCTGCAGTTAGGCTAGACTAGTGGTATCTAGTTAGTGGTATCTCTGCAGTTAGGATGCTAGACTAGTGGTATCTCTGCTGTTAGGATGCTAGACTAGTGGTATCTCTGCAGTTAGGATGCTAGACTAGTGGTTCTCTGTTAGCTCAGTTGGTAGAGCAGTGGCGCTCTGCAGTTAGGATGCTAGACTAGTGGTATCTCTGCAGTTAGGATGCCACTCTGCAGTTAGGATGCTAGACTAGTGGTATCTCTGCAGTTAGGATGACTAGTGGTATCTCAGCAGTTAGGATAAGACTAGTGGTATCTGCAGTTAGGATGCTAGACTAGTGGTATCTCTGCTGTTAGGATGCTAGACTAGTGGTATCTCTGCAGTTAGGATGCTAGACTAGTGGTATCTCTGCAGTTAGGATGCTAGACTAGTGGTATCTCTGCAGTTAGGATGCTAGACTAGTGGTATCTCTGCAGTTAGTGATGCAGTTAGTGGTATCTCTCCAGTTAGTGGTATCTCTGCAGTTAGGATGCTAGACTATCTCTGCAGTTAGGATGCTAGACTAGTGGTATCTCTGCAGTTAGAATGCTAGACTAGTGGTATCTCTGCAGTTAGGATGCTAGACTAGTGGTATCTCTGCAGTTAGGATGCTAGACTAGTGGTATCTCTGCAGTTAGGATGCTAGACTAGTGGTATCTCTGCAGTTAGGATGCTAGACTAGTGGTATCTCTGCAGTTAGGATGCTAGACTAGTGGTATCTCTGCTGTTAGGATGCTAGACTAGTGGTATCTCTGCAGTTAGGATGCTAGACTAGTGGTATCTCTGCTGTTAGGATGCTAGACTAGTGGTATCTCTGCAGTTAGGATGCTAGACTAGTGGTATCTCTGCAGTTAGGATGCTAGACTAGTGGTATCTCTGCAGTTAGGATGCTAGACTAGTGGTATCTCTGCAGTTAGTGGTATCTCTGCTGTTAGTGGTATCTCTGCAGTTAGGATGCTAGACTAGTGGTATCTCTGCTGTTAGGATGCTAGACTAGTGGTATCTCTGCAGTTAGGATGCTAGACTAGTGGTATCTCTGCTGTTAGGATGCTAGACTAGTGGTATCTCTGCAGTTAGTGGTATATCTGCTGTTAGGATGCTAGACTAGTGGTATCTCTGCAGTTAGGATGCTAGACTAGTGGTATCTCTGCAGTTAGGATGCTAGACTAGTGATATCTCTGCTGTTAGGATGCTAGACTAGTGGTATCTCTGCAGTTAGGATGCTAGACTAGTGGTATCTCTGCTGTTAGGATGCTAGACTAGTGGTATCTCTGCTGTTAGGATGCTAGACTAGTGGGATCTCTGCAGTTAGGATGCTAGACTAGTGGTATCTCTGCTGTTAGGATGCTAGACTAGTGGTATCTCTGCTGTTAGGATGCTAGACTTGGTATCTCTGCAGTTAGTGGTATCTCTGCAGTTAGTGCTAGACTAGTGGTATCTCTGCAGTTAGGATGCTAGACTAGTGGTATCTCTGCAGTTAGTGATGCAGTTAGATGCTAGACTGGGTATCTCTGCAGTTAGGATGCTAGACTAGTGGTATCTCTGCAGTTAGTGGTATCTCTGCAGTTAGGATGCTAGACTAGTGGTATCTCTGCAGTTAGGATGCTAGACTAGTGGTATCTCTGCAGTTAGTGGTATCTCTGCAGTTAGGATGCTAGACTAGTGGTATCTCTGCAGTTAGGATGCTAGACTAGTGGTATCTCTGCAGTTAGGATGCTAGACTAGTGGTATCTCTGCAGTTAGGATGCTAGACTAGTGGTATCTCTGCAGTTAGTGGTATCTCTGCAGTTAGGATGCTAGACTAGTGGTATCTCTGCAGTTAGTGGTATCTCTGCAGTTAGGATGCTAGACTAGTGGTATCTCTGCAGTTAGGATGCTAGACTAGTGGTATCTCTGCAGTTAGGATGCTGGACTAGTGGTATCTCTGCAGTTAGGATGCTAGACTAGTGGTATCTCTGCAGTTAGGATGCTAGACTAGTGGTATCTCTGCAGTTAGGATGCTGGACTAGTGGTATCTCTGCAGTTAGGATGCTAGACTAGTGGTATCTCTGCAGTTAGGATGCTGGACTAGTGGTATCTCTGCAGTTAGGATGTTAGACTAGTGGTATCTCTGCAGTTAGGATGCTAGACTAGTGGTATCTCTGCAGTTAGTGGTATCTCTGCAGTTAGGATACTAGAGACCAGGAGATGCTATATAGTAGACCATCGTTCATTACATAACCTAGATCTTCCTTAACTGTACTTGACGCAGCCAAAATGGTCAGGAACCTCACAGCCGCATTTTCAACGACCCAAACTAATTTTTCATAGTGTGACATTTATATTTTCCCTTAACTGTCATAGACCATAATGGTTGTGGTTCTCGCTGTCATAGACCATAATGGTTGTGGTTCTCGCTGTGATAGACCATAATGGTTGTGGTTCTCCCTGTCATAGACCATAATGGTTGTGGTTCTCGCTGTCATAGACCATAATGGTTGTGGTTCTCGCTGTCATAGACCATAATGGTTGTGGTTCTCGCTGTCATAGACCATAATGGTTGTGGTTCTCGCTGTGATAGACCATAATGTTTGTGGTTCTCCCTGTCATAGACCATAATGGTTGTGGTTCTCCCTGTCATAGACCATAATGGTTGTGGTTCTCGCTGTCATAGGCCATAATGGTTGTGGTTCTCGCTGTCATAGACCATAATGGTTGTGGTTCTCGCTGTCATAGACCATAATGGTTGTGGTTCTCCCTGTCATAGATCATAATGGTTGTGGTTCTCCCTGTCATAGACCATAATGGTTGTGGTTCTTCCTGTCATAGACCATAATGGTTGTGGTTCTCCCTGTCATAGACCATAATGGTTGTGGTTCTCCCTGTCATAGACCATAATGGTTGTGCTTCTCGCTGTCATAGACCAAATGGTTGAGGTTCTCCCTGTCATAGACCATAATGGTTGTGGTTCTCCCTGTCATAGACCATAATGGTTGTGGTTCTTCCTGTCATAGACCATAATGGTTGTGGTTCTCCCTGTCATAGACCATAATGGTTGTGGTTCTCGCTGTCATAGACCATAACAGTTGTAGTTCTCTGTCATAGATCATAATGGTTGTGGTTCTCTGTCATAGATCATAATGGTTGTGGTTCTCTGTCATAGATCATAATGGTTGTGGTTCTCCCTGTCATAGACCATAATGGTTGTGGTTCTCGCTGTTATAGGCCATAATGGTTGTGGTTCTTGCTGTCATAGACCATAATGGTTGTGGTTCTCGCTGTGATAGACCATAATGTTTGTGGTTCTCCCTGTCATAGATCATAATGGTTGTGGTTCTCCCTGTCATAGACCATAATGGTTGTGGTTCTCCCTGTCATAGACCATAATGGTTTTGGTTCTTCCTGTCATAGACCATAATGGTTGTGGTTCTCCCTGTCATAGACCATAATGTTTGTGGTTCTCCCTGTCATAGACCATAATGGTTGTGCTTCTCGCTGTCATAGACCAAATGGTTGAGGTTCTCCCTGTCATAGACCATAATGGTTGTGGTTCTCCCTGTCATAGACCATAATGGTTGTGGTTCTTCCTGTCATAGACCATAATGGTTGTGGTTCTCCCTGTCATAGACCATAATGGTTGTGGTTCTCCCTATCATAGACCATAATGGTTGTGGTTCTCGCTGTCATAGACCATAACAGTTGTAGTTCTCTGTCATAGATCATAATGGTTGTGGTTCTCTGTCATAGATCATAATGGTTGTGGTTCTCTGTCATAGATCATAATGGTTGTGGTTCTCTGTCATAGATCATAATGGTTGTGGTTCTCGCTGTCATAGACCATAATGGTTGTGGTTCTCGCTGTCATAGGCCATAATGGTTGTGGTTCTCGCTGTCATAGACCATAATGGTTGTGGTTCTCCCTTTCATAGACCATAATGGTTGTGGTTCTCCCTGTCATAGACCATAATGGTTGTGGTTCTCGCTGTCATAGACCATAATGGTTGTGGTTCTCCCTGTCATAGACCATAATGGTTGTGGTTCTCCCTGTCATAGATCATAATGGTTGTGGTTCTCCGTGTCATAGATCATAATGGTTGTGGTTCTCTGTCGTAGATCATAATGGTTGTGGTTCTCCCTGTCATAGATCATAATGGTTGTGGTTCTCTGCCATAGACCAAATGGTTGTGGTTCTCCCTGTCATAGATCATAATTTGTAAGTCGCTCTGGATAAGAGCGTCTGCTAAATGACTTAAATGTAAATGTAAATAATGGTTGTGGTTCTCTGTCATAGACCAAATGGTTGTGGTTCTCCCTGTCATAGATCATAATGGTTGTGCTTCTCCCTGTCATAGATCATAATGGTCGTGGTTCTCTGTCATAGATTATAATGGTTGTGGTTCTCCCTGTCATAGGTCATAATGGTTGTGGTTCTTCCTGTCATAGACCAAATGGTTGTGGTTCTCCCTGTCATAGACCAAATGGTTGTGGTTCTCTGTCATAGACCAAATGGTTGTGGTTCTCTGTCATAGACCAAATTATTGTGGTTCTCTGTCATAGACCAAATGGTTGTGGTTCTCCCTTTCAGAGAAGAGCAAGTGTGCAACATTACGCTGTGAGGAGCACGTGGTGAGGACTGGCTAGACAGCAGCCGTGTTCAACTCAATAATAAAACACCACTACTACACATTAATACACGTGGGGATTGAGACTAGAGGGAAGAGACGACAACTCAGTTCCAGGCTGCTGAGAAAAAAAACAAGGTTTATACTCAGGCTATCTAAAGTTATACTGTATCTCAGGCTATGTAAAGTTATACTGTATCTCAGGCTATGTAAAGTTATACTGTATCTCAGGCTATGTAAAGTTATTCTGTAGTTTAGGTAATGTAAAGGTATACTGTATCTCAGGCTATGTAAAGTTATACTGTAGTTTAGGTAATGTAAAGTTATACTGTATCTCAGGCTATGTAAAGTTATACTGTAGTTTAGGTAATGTAAAGTTATACTGTATCTCAGGCTATGTAAAGTTATACTGTATCTCAGGCTATGTAAAGTTATTCTGTAGTTTAGGTAATGTAAAGGTATACTGTATCTCAGGCTATGTAAAGTTATACTGTAGTTTAGGTAATGTAAAGTTATACTGTATCTCAGGCTATGTAAAGTTATACTGTATCTCAGGCTATGTAAAGTTATACTGTAGTTTAGGTAATGTAAAGTTATACTGTATCTCAGGTTATGTAAAGTTATACTGTATCTCAGGCTATGTAAAGTTATACTGTATCTCAGGCTATGTAAAGTTATACTGTATCTCAGGCTATGTAAAGTTATACTGTATCTCAGGCTATGTAAAGTTATACTGTATCTCAGGCTATGTAAAGTTATACTGTAGTTTAGGTAATGTAAAGTTATACTGTATCTCAGGTTATGTAAAGTTATACTGTATCTCAGGCTATGTAAAGTTATACTGTATCTCAGGCTATGTAAAGTTATACTGTATCTCAGGCTATGTAAAGTTATACTGTATCTCAGGCTATGTAAAGTTATACTGTATCTCAGGCTATGTAAAGTTATACTGTATCTCAGGCTATGTAAAGTTATACTGTAGTTTAGGTAATGTAAAGTTATACTGTATCTCAGGTTATGTAAAGTTATACTGTAGTTTAGGTAATGTAAAGTTATACTGTATCTCAGGCTATGTAAAGTTATACTGTATCTCAGGCTATGTAAAGGTATACTGTATCTCAGGCTATGTAAAGTTATACTGTAGTTCAGGCTATGTAAAGTTATACTGTATCTCAGGCTATGTAAAGTTATACTGTATCTCAGGCTATGTAAAGTTATACTGTATCTCAGGCTATGTAAAGTTATACTGTATCTCAGGCTATGTAAAGTTATACTGTAGTTCAGGCTATGTAAAGTTATACTGTATCTCAGGCTATGTAAAGTTATACTGTATCTCAGGCTATGTAAAGTTATACTGTATCTAAGGCTATGTAAAGTTATACTGTATCTCAGGCTATGTAAAGTTATACTGTATCTCAGGCTATGTAAAGTTATACTGTAGTTCAGGCTATGTAAAGGTATACTGTATCTCAGGCTATGTAAAGTTATTCTGTAGTTTAGGTAATGTAAAGTTATACTGTATCTCAGGCTATGTAAAGTTATACTGTAGTTTAGGTAATGTAAAGTTATACTGTATCTCAGGCTATGTAAAGTTATACTGTATCTAAGGCTATGTAAAGTTATACTGTAGTTTAGGTAATGTAAAGTTATACTGTATCTCAGGTTATGTAAAGTTATACTGTATCTAAAGCTATGTAAAGTTATACTGTATCTCAGGCTATGTAAAGTTAAACTGTAGTTTAGGTAATGTAAAGTTATACTGTATCTCAGGCTATGTAAAGTTATACTGTATCTAAAGCTATGTAAAGTTATACTGTATCTCAGGCTATGTAAAGTTAAACTGTAGTTTAGGTAATGTAAAGTTATACTGTATCTCAGGCTATGTAAAGTTATACTGTATCTCAGGCTATGTAAAGTTATACTGTATCTCAGGCTATGTAAAGTTATACTGTATCTCAGGCTATGTAAAGTTATACTGTAGTTTAGGTAATGTAAAGTTATACTGTATCTCAGGCTATGTAAAGTTATACTGTAGTTTAGGTAATGTAAAGTTATACTGTATCTCAGGCTATGTAAAGTTATACTGTAGTTTAGGTAATGTAAAGGTATACTGTATCTCAGGCTATGTAAAGTTATACTGTAGTTTAGGTAATGTAAAGTTATACTGTATCTCAGGTTTGTAAAGTTATACTGTAGTTTAGGTAATGTAAAGTTATACTGTATCTCAGGCTATGTAAAGTTATACTGTATCTCAGGCTATGTAAAGTTATACTGTATCTCAGGCTATGTAAAGTTATACTGTAGTTTAGGTAATGTAAAGGTATACTGTATCTCAGGCTATGTAAAGTTATTCTGTAGTTTAGGTAATGTAAAGTTATACTGTATCTCAGGTTTGTAAAGTTATACTGTAGTTTAGGTAATGTAAAGTTATACTGTATCTCAGGCTATGTAAAGTTATACTGTATCTCAGGCTATGTAAAGTTATACTGTATCTCAGGCTATGTAAAGTTAACAACCTCACACCATAGATGTAGATTTATGTCATGTACTCTTGAACATGTTCTCATGGTTTGAGCTTTTAATAGATTTAATTATAAGCAATCTATATGTTTGATTATTTTAAATATTTAATCATTTTAAAAAAGCAGTCTGTAATATCATAACCACATCTAAATTTGCTGTCCAAAATGTAGACCAGTCCATATTAATAACACCTAGGACCATTTGCATAGCCACAGTTAAGCCCCTGGTAAGGACTTATCAAAGACAAATACAACAATCAGATATTTTAATTTGATCAGGATCCCCGTTAGCCGACGCCAACGGCGACAGCTAGTCTTACTGGGGTCCGACACATAACGAAAAACTCATTACAGACAAAAGACTTGACAATTTAGATTTAAAACATTAACTTGTGTGTGTGTGTGCGTGCGTGCGTGCGTGCGTGTGTGTGTGCATAGCAAGCTAAGAGCTGGCAGCAAGCTGATACAGTAGGTCTGCTATTAGAACCAGTAAAGGCCGCTTTAGCACACTTGGGTAGTGGAATTACTTTGGCTTCCCTCCAGGCCTGAGGACAAACACCTTCCTCTAGGCTCAGATTAAAGATATGACAGCTAGGAGTGGCTATAGTCAGCTACCATCCTCAGTAGCTTTCCATCTAAGTTGTCGATGCCAGAAGGTTTGTCATTATTGAACATCAAAAACCCACACTAACTTTACAACATTCAAACTTACATTTACATTACATTTAAGTCATTTAGCAGACTTACAATGCTTTTCTTTCATTATTCATTTCCTGTCTAAATTTGCCCACTTTGCCAATGAAGTAATCATTAAAATAATTGGCAAAATCAAATAGTTTGG
>NC_068448.1:3201513-3284013 GCF_023373465.1 Oncorhynchus keta | reverse complement strand
TATAGAACTATATACTACTATACTGCTATAACAACACACTGCTGTACTGCAATACTGATATACTGTTACACTGTTATACTGTTTTACCTATCTGTACTGCTATACTGCTAAACTGCTATACTGCTATACAATTATACTGCTATACCGCTATAATGATATACTACTATACTACTATATTGTTATTGTTGCCTTTTGCACACAATGTATCTATAGACTCTTTTTGTTCTACTGTGTTATTGACTTGTTTATTGTTTACTCCATGTGTAACTCTGTGTTGTTGTCTGTTCACACTGCTATGCTTTATCTTGGCCAGGTCGCAGTTGTAAATGAGAACTTACCTGGTTAAATAAAGGTGCATTTTTTAAATTATGTTTATTATACTGCAATACTGTTATACCACTATACAGCTGCACTACTATACTACTATACTGATGTACAGATATACTACTATACTGATGTACAGATATACTGCTATACTGCTGTACAACTAAACTACTATACAACTATGCTACTGTACAGATATACTGCTGTGCCACTATACTGATATTCTGACATACGGATATACTACTATAATGGTATACTGAACTGTACTGTTATACTGTTATATTGAACTATACTGTTATACTGAACTATACTGTTATGATGAACTATACTGTTATACTGAACCATACTGTTATACTGAACTGTACTGTTATACTTAACTATACTGTTATACTGAACTATACTGTTATACTGAACTGTACTGTTATACTGTTATACTGAACTATACTGTTATACTGAACTATACTGTTATACTGTTATACTGAACTATACTGTTATATTGAACTATACTGTTATACTGAACTATACTGCTATACTGAACTATACTGTTATACTGAACTATACTGTTATATTGAACTATACTGTTATACTGAACTATACTGCTATACTGAACTATACTGCTATACTGAAATATACTATTATACTGAACTATACTGTTATACTGTTTTACTGAAATATACTGTTATACTGAACTATACTGTTATACTGAACTATACTGTTATACTGAAATATACTGTTATACTGAACTATACTGTTATACTGAACTATACTGTTATACTGAACTATACTGTTATACTGAACTATACTGTTATACTGAACTATACTGTTATACTGAAATATACTGGTATACTGAACTATACTGTTATACTGAACTATGCTAATATACAGCTATACAAATATACTGATATGCTACTATACAGCTGTACTGCTATACCGATATACTACTATACTGATATGCTACTATACTACTATACTACTATACTGATGTACTACTATGCTGCTGCTACACCACTATACTACCATACCAATATACTACCATACTACTATGCTGCTATACCACTATACTACTAGACCAATATACTACAATACTACTATACCGATATACTACTATACTGATATGCTACTATACTGCTATACTACCTTACTACTATGCTGCTACACTACTATACTACTATACTTTTGGGGCGGCGGCATAGCCTAGTGGTTAGAGCGTTGGACTAGTAACCGGAAGGTTGTAAGTTCAAACCCCCGTGCTGACAAGGTACAAATCTGTCGTTCTGCAGTTAACCCCGTCATTGAAAATAATAATTTGTTCTTAACTGACTTGCCTAGTTAAATAAAGGTAAAATAAAAAATAAAAATATACTACTATACCAATATACTACTATACTGCTATACTACTATACCACTATGCTGCTATACTACTATACTGATATACTACAATACTGCTATACTACTATGCCAATATACTACAATACTACTATGCTGCTATACTACTATACCAATATACTACTATACCACTATACCGAAATACTACTATGCTGCTATACTACTATACCACTATACCGATATACTACTATACTACTATACTACTGTACTATACTGTTATGCCACTATACTGCGTACTGCTATACTACTGTGCTGATATACTATTATTCTACTATACTGCCACACAACTATACGACTGTGCTGATATACTGCTATACTACTATACTGGTATACTACTATACTGCTGTTCTACTATACTGCTATTCTACTATACTACTGTACTGCTGTTCTACTATACTGATATTCTACTATACCACTATTCTACTATGCTGCTATTCTACTATACTGCTATTCTACTATGCTGCTATTCTACTATACTGCTATACTGCTATGCTGTTATTCTACTATGATGCTATTCTACTATGCTGCTATTCTACTATACTGCTATTCTACTATGCTGCTATTCTTCTATACTGCTATTCTACTATGCTGCTATTCTACTATACTGCTATTCTACTATACTGCTATTCTACTATGCTGCTATTCTACTATACTGCTATTCTACTATGCTGCTATTCTTCTATACTGCTATTCTACTATGCTGCTATTCTACTATACTGCTATTCTACTATGCTGCTATTCTACTATACTGCTATTCTACTATGATGCTATTCTACTATACTGCTAGTCTACTATACTGCTATTCTACTATACTGCTATTCTACTATACTGCTATTCTACTATACTACTATACTACTATACTGGTATACTACTATATGCCTACTGCAGTTCATCCACCATCACAGGCCTTTGGACAAAACAGACAAACAATATTACTATGCCCACATATGCTGCTGCTGCAGGCTATTGCAACACAGAGTTCTGTTGAAAGGGGTATCAATAATTGTAAATAAATGCTTGGTAATCCCTGGCCAGATGTGTTGAAGGCATCAGACGGTTTAATTCGGATAGCCTGCTGAGGAACTAGTGACATCGGGGAGAGTTTATCAGCAGAGAGCATAGGGGACCCATTGTACATCTTATTAGGGTATAAAGCACTAGTAAACGGCGAGTCTGATCGGCGGAGCAAATGCAGCGTATTGGAGCACAATAGGCGATGACATAAATGAACCACATCATAGTCTAACCTCATCGCTCGCTTCATTATGCCAGCGTGTTCTGAATACAGCGTATTGTTGAATACATGGTGAAGATTGGAACTTAGCATATGGCAATTAGACAAAACAGCCTTAAAACAAAACAAAAACACGTTGCAAAATGCACATTTGCTTCAACGGCATACCTTCATAATTCCAGCCTTGTTCCTGCCGCGATGTTTTTCCTCGTTGCAGCTAACGCCAGCTATATAATTAATATATATAGTCCAATCTTATTTATTAGTCCCTTGGTGTGCCGCGTACTGCTGCCTGACTAGTCACCGCAGGCTGTGCTCTATGACATTAGATAGGTAAAAATCCATTGCACTGCGCAGGCAGATAGACAATGAACATAGCTGGTGAGATTTGAAAGCAAAGAGTGGATCCGCGCCGCGGTAGGGGCGGCGGTGAAAGCGTCTCTACCGCTGCTGCTGACTTTCCGACGCGGTAGCCATGCTCGCGGGCGGTATTAGCCTAATGGCACCAGTGGAACACACATCAGAATTACAGCGCATTCACTCTTTTTACTCCCTCTGTCCCCATAGGCGAAGGCAATACGGAGACGGTGATACGAGGAACAAACGGAGAGTGGAGAGAGAGAGAGAGAGAGAGAGAGAGAGAGAGAGAGAGAGAGAGAGAGAGAGAGAGAGAGAGAGAGAGAGAGAGAGAGAGAGAGCAGATCGAGCAAGTAGGGGAGGGAACAAAGCGTGAAAAGAAAGGGAAGGCTCCCTTCAATCGGTGAGAATTGGATACTGTGCTATGCTATAGCGACCTGTATCGGTGTGTACTGATCATTGTATATCTAGAAATGCAGTACCTTACTGTGTTCATTTCATTATGAATGAGACTAGTGTTTTTTTTTCGAAATGACAGGGAAGGCAGGTGCAATAGAGGTTTTCTACTGCAAAAGGTAAAAATCCCACTTCTCTCTGATCAGGTCATGATAACTCTGGTCTGTATCTATAGTAATCTATACTCCTGAATGAGTGGATGATACTCTAGAAGTATACTCTAAACTACCACCGGAAGTAGACTTGAAAACTCTTCTTACAATCTATCTTGGGTAGTCTCATAACGTCCCCTATCTTGGGTAGTCTCATAACGTCCCCTATCTTGGGTAGTCTCATAACGTCCCCTATCTTGGGTAGTCTCATAACGTCCCCTATCTTGGGTAGTCTCATAACGTCCCCTATCTTGGGTAGTCTCATAACGTCCCCTATCTTGGGTAGTCTCATAACGTCCCCTATCTTGGGTAGTCTCATAACGTCCCCTATCTTGGGTAGTCTCATAACGTCCCCTATCTTGGGTAGTCTCATAACGTCCCCTATCTTGGGTAGTCTCATAACGTCCCCTATCTTGGGTAGTCTCATAACGTCCCCTATCTTGGGTAGTCTCATAACGTCCCCTATCTTGGGTAGTCTCATAACGTCCCCTATCTTGGGTAGTCTCATAACGTCCCCTATCTTGGGTAGTCTCATAACATCCCATATCTTGGGTAGTCTCATAACGTCCCCTATCTTGGGTAGTCTCATAACGTCCCCTATCTTGGGTAGTCTCATAACGTCCCCTATCTTGGGTAGTCTCATAACATCCCCTATCTTGGGTAGTCTCATAACGTCCCCTATCTTGGGTAGTCTCATAACGTCCTCTATCTTGGGTAGTCTCATAACGTCCTCTATCTTGGGTAGTCTCATAACGTCCTCTATCTTGGGTAGTCTCATAACGTCCTCTATCTTGGGTAGTCTCATAACGTCCCCCTATCTTGGGTAGTCTCATAACATCCCATATCTTGGGTAGTCTCATAACGTCCCCTATCTTGGGTAGTCTCATAACGTCCTCTATCTTGGATAGTCCTTAACGACCCCTATCTTGGGTAGTCTCATAACGTCCCCTATCTTGGGTAGTCTCATAACATCCCATATCTTGGGTAGTCTCATAACATCCCATATCTTGGGTAGTCTCATAACGTCCCCTATCTTGGGTAGTCTCATAACGTCCCTATCTTGGGTAGTCTCATAACATCCCATATCTTGGGTAGTCTCATAACATCCCATATCTTGGGTAGTCTCATAACGTCCCCTATCTTGGGTAGCCCCATAACGTCCCCTATCTTGGGTAGTCTCATAACGTCCCCTATCTTGGGTAGTCTCATAACGTCCCCTATCTTGGGTAGTCTCATAACGTCCCCTATCTTGGGTAGTCTCATAACGTCCTCTATCTTGGATAGTCCTTAACGACCCCTATCTTGGGTAGTCTCATAACGTCCCCTATCTTGGGTAGTCTCATAACGTCCCCTATCTTGGGTAGTCTCATAACGTCCCCTATCTTGGGTAGTCTCATAGCGTCCCCTATCTTGGGTGGTCTCATAACGATAGTGAACTTAGCTGACTGACCGACAACTCACTGACTGGCTGGCTGGCTGGCTGACTGACTTGCTGGCTGGCTGGCTAGCTGACTGACCCTGCTGATGGGTCTATGATATGGTGAGTGGAAAACACAGGCAGCTCACCAGTTCCCCATATTCATATCTAATTACATATTCATATTATAGCTCTTATGTACGTATATTCACATATACCATGTTGTTCAGTATGCTGCATGACTTTATACCCTGATCAACAGTCACACTTTGTTGTCACAGATACAGTAGTAATTATACAGCCTCTATATGTACTACTAGCACCACTTAGTCTTCTGCTGTTAATCTAACAATCGTTTAGTATTGAGGGTCCCATTCCCAGTCACTGACCAATGACAATCTCCTTAACTACCAGACATACTGTACATACATACTGTATTCTCTCTCTCTCTCTCTCTCTCTCTCTCTCTCTCACCCCCCCTCTCTCTCTCTGTCTCTCTCTCTCACCCCCCTCTCTCTCTCTCTCTCTCTCTCTCTCTCTCTCTCTCTCTCTCTCTCTCTCTCTCTCTCTCTCTCTCTCTCTCTCTCTCTCTCTCTCTCTCTCTCTCTCTCTCTCACCCCCCTCTCTCTCTCTCTCTCTCTCTGCAGTAACATCCTATTGCTGCACTAATGGTTGTGTTTCTGCTGACTTCAGCACACCGAGGCACCCACTGTTTACGGGTTCATGTGACGTCACAGCAAAGATCGTCCAGTGGAAGAAGATAGGCGAACTCCCACCACGTAGCAATCTGTAGCCATAGACAACCTGACTGACTGGCTTGTGTTGTGTATTCAGCTCATGGTTATACCGTGAGTAACCTTTGCTGGCGCATAGAGTCTGATAACAGTGTGGGACTGTATGGAAACTAAAAGGGGGATTTTACTGAGAGACGAGTTAATCAACTCAAATTCTGAGCGAATCACACGGCTCTAAATCGAGGCGGGACAATGGAATCGCCAATCACAATAAATGTTCCATTCACATGAACCATAATTCATCTTTAATTGATCCTGGGAATATGTACATTTAACAGATGATCTTATCCAGAGCAACGTTCGGGGGCGCGGGGGGGTTTGCTCTCAGGACACGTCGACAGATCTTTCACCAAGTCGGCTCGTGGAGTTGAACCACCAACCTGCTGCCCTATAAAGTTTACATATGAAAACAGTCTCTAAGATGCCTACTTTCAGATGTTACAAACTCAATTCCTTTAAATCACTTTGAAGTCCATAATGTGAGGGAGGAGGGGATTATACTGCTGTGGATGTTGATGGACTGTTTTCACCTCTCCTGCCTTAAGCTTCCATGGAATCCATTCAGGTGCTGTGAAAGCAGATGGTTTGACAGAGAGAGAGGGGGGAGAGAGGGAGGGGGAGAGAGACAGATAGAGAGAGACAGAGAGAGAGACAGAGAGAGAGAGGGGGGAGGGAGAGAGAGAGAGAGGGGGAGAGAGACAGATAGAGAGAGACAGAGAGAGGGGGAGAGAGAGAGAGAGAGAGAGAGGGGAGAGAGAGAGAGACAGAGAGAGGGGGAGAGAGACAGATAGAGAGAGACAGAGAGAGGGGGGAGACAGAGAGAGAGGGGGAGAAAGGGGGGAGAGAGAGAGGCGGCTGGTGGATGAGATTATACAGTGAGATAACGGTTGAGAAGATACAGTTCACCCCGAGGGTCACTGTAGTGACTCAATGACTAGTATAATACAGGTCCAGTTGTGAAACCTTGGCTCTGCTCGGTATGGGCTGTTTAATATCGTAGGAATCTGTCTGTAGTAATGTATGTAGTAATGTCTTTATTATAGAGCTGCACTAGTTTATTATTATAGAGCTGTAGTAGTCCTTTATTATAGAACTACAGTCCTTTATTATAGAGCTGTACTAGTCCTTTATTATAGAGCTGTAGTCCTTTATTATAGAGCTGTAGTCCTTTATTATAGAGCTGTAGGAGTCCTTTATTATAGAGCTGTAGTCCTTTATTATAGAGCTGTAGGAGTCCTTTATTATAGAGCTGCACTAGTCCTTTATTATAGAGCTGTAGTCCTTTATTATAGAGCTGCACTAGTCCTTTATTATAGAGCTGTACTAGTCCTTTATTATAGAGCTGTAGTCCTTTATTATAGAGCTGTAGGAGTCCTTTATTATAGAGCTGCACTAGTTTATTATTATAGAGCTGCACTAGTCCTTTATTATAGAGCTGCACTAGTCCTTTATTATAGAGGTGTAGGAGTCCTTTATTATAGAGCTGCACTAGTTTATTATTATAGAGCTGCACTAGTTTATTATTATAGAGCTGCACTAGTCCTTTATTATAGAGCTGTAGTCCTTTATTATAGAGCTGTAGTCCTTTATTATAGAGCTGTAGGAGTCCTTTATTATAGAGCTGCACTAGTTTATTATTATAGAGCTGCACTAGTCCTTTATTATAGAGCTGCACTAGTTTATTATTATAGAGCTGCACTAGTTTATTATTATAGAGCTGCACTAGTCCTTTATTATAGAGCTGCACTAGTTTATTATTATAGAGCTGCACTAGTCCTTTATTATAGAGCTGCACTAGTCCTTTATTATAGAGCTGTAGGACTCCTTTATTATAGAGCTGCACTAGTCCTTTATTATAGAGCTGCACTAGTTTATTATTATAGAGCTGCACTAGTTTATTATTATAGAGCTGCACTAGTCCTTTATTATAGAGCTGCACTAGTCCTTTATTATAGAGCTGTAGGAGTCCTTTATTATAGAGCTGCACTAGTTTATTATTATAGAGCTGCACTAGTTTATTATTATAGAGCTGCACTAGTCCTTTATTATAGAGCTGCACTAGTTTATTATTATAGAGCTGCACTAGTCCTTTATTATAGAGCTGCACTAGTCCTTTATTATAGAGCTGTAGGACTCCTTTATTATAGAGCTGCACTAGTTTATTATTATAGAGCTGCACTAGTTTATTATTATAGAGCTGCACTAGTCCTTTATTATAGAGCTGTAGTCCTTTATTATAGAGCTGTAGTCCTTTATTATAGAGCTGTAGTCCTTTATTATAGAGCTGTAGGAGTCCTTTATTATAGAGCTGCACTATTTTATTATTATAGAGCTGCACTAGTCCTTTATTATAGAGCTGTAGTCCTTTATTATAGAGCTGTAGTAGTCCTTTATTATAGAGCTGTACTAGTCCTTTATTATAGAGCTGCACTAGTCCTTTATTATAGAGCTGTAGTCCTTTATTATAGAGCTGCACGAGCTTATTATTATAGAGCTGCACTAGTCCTTTATTATAGAGCTGTAGTCCTTTATTATAGAGCTGTAGTCCTCTATTATAGAGCTGTAGTAGCCCTTTATTATAGAGCTGCACTAGTTTATTATTATAGAGCTGCACTAGTCCTTTATTATAGAGCTGTAGTAGTCCTTTATTATAGAGCTGTAGTCCTTTATTATAGAGCTGTAGTCCTTTATTATAGAGCTGCACTAGTCCTTTATTATAGAGCTGCACTAGTCCTTTATTATAGAGCTGCACTAGTCCTTTATTATAGAGCTGCACTAGTCCTTTATTATAGAGCTGCACTAGTCCTTTATTATAGAGGTGTAGGAGTCCTTTATTATAGAGCTGCACTAGTTTATTATTATAGAGCTGCACTAGTTTATTATTATAGCGCTGCACTAGTCCTTTATTATAGAGCTGTAGTCCTTTATTATAGAGCTGTAGTCCTTTATTATAGAGCTGTAGGAGTCCTTTATTATAGAGCTGCACTAGTTTATTATTATAGAGCTGCACTAGTCCTTTATTATAGAGCTGCACTAGTCCTTTATTATAGAGGTGTAGGAGTCCTTTATTATAGAGCTGCACTAGTTTATTATTATAGCGCTGCACTAGTCCTTTATTATAGAGCTGTAGTCCTTTATTATAGAGCTGTAGTCCTTTATTATAGAGCTGTAGTCCTTTATTATAAAGCTGTAGGAGTCCTTTATTATAGAGCTGCACTAGTTTATTATTATAGAGCTGCACTAGTCCTTTATTATAGAGCTGCACTAGTTTATTATTATAGAGCTGCACTAGTTTATTATTATAGAGCTGCACTAGTCCTTTATTATAGCGCTGCACTAGTCCTTTATTATAGAGCTGTAGGACTCCTTTATTATAGAGCTGCACTAGTTTATTATTATAGCGCTGCACTAGTCCTTTATTATAGAGCTGTAGTCCTTTATTATAGAGCTACAGTCCTTTATTATAGAGCTGTACTAGTCCTTTATTATAGAGCTGTAGTCCTTTATTATAGAGCTGTAGTAGTCCTTTATTATAGAGCTGTAGTCCTTTATTATAGAGCTGTACTAGTCCTTTATTATAGAGCTGTAGTCCTTTATTATAGAGCTGTAGTAGTCCTTTATTATAGAGCTGTACTAGTCCTTTATTATAGAGCTGTAGTCCTTTATTATAGAGCTGTAGAAGTCCTTTATTATAGAGCTGTAGTCCTTTATTATAGAGCTGTACTAGTCCTTTATTATAGAGCTGTAGTCCTTTATTATAGAGCTGTAGTACTTTATTGCAGTGTTCTGAGTGACCAGGACTGTCGAACTGGGTTCTCGATTTCTGGTACTGAAAGGCTACTGGGTTTCTGGTCCTTTCCATATAGAATCACACCCGATTCAGTAATTATTGTCTTGAGAGAAAACCTTGATTAGTGAAATGCTTTGATCAAATCCTGCAAATCCGATAGGTCTCAAGGACTAGGAGAACTGTGCAATCAAGTTTATAAAAAGCAGAGTAAATTTTTAAAGTTTATTTTTAGCAGCGGAGAAACGGTTTGCTTCAGGATAAATCAAGTCCTTTCTCTGAACATATTATGCTGTGTGAAATTCCTTCCTCCCCTAATTATAATGTAGTAATATTGGTAGAACTTAATAGCTGATAATATTCCTATCTACGCATGTTATAATGTATTATACTGGTAGAATTTAATAGCTGATAATACCAGGATAGAGAGAGAAAAGGTTTCCCCCAAAATACCCCTCTCTCCAACATAAGAAAATGAATATTCCCACATGCACATTATCCTGTTTATTTCATATTTGAACGTGTTGTGTGTTTTGACATCAACCTCACAGGGAGAGACGTCAACAGGATCACCACCTCACAGGGAGAGACGTCAACAGGATCACCACCTCACAGGGAGAGACGTCAACAGGATCACAGGGAGAGACGTCAACAGGATCACAGGGAGAGACGTCAACAGGATCACAGGGAGAGACGTCAACAGGATCACAGGGAGAGACGTCAACAGGATCACAGGGAGAGACGTCAACAGGATCACAGGGAGAGACGTCAACAGGATCACAGGGAGAGACGTCAACAGGATCACAACCTCACTCTTCCCTCTGTTCTCTTAATCCGCACATTTAGACGCGTAATCTAGTGACTGACCAGAGAAGAGGCTCTAATGTAGTGACTGACCAGAGAAGAGGCTCTAATGTAGTGACTGACCAGAGAAGAGGCTGTAATGTAGTGACTGACCAGAGAAGAGGCTGTAATGTAGTGACTGACCAGAGAAGAGGCTCTAATGTAGTGACTGACCAGAGAAGAGGCTCCAATGTAGTGACTGACCAGAGAAGAGGCTCTAATGTAGTGACTGACCAGAGAAGAGGCTCTAATGTAGTGACTGACCAGAGAAGAGGCTCTAATGTAGTGACTGACCAGAGAAGAGGCTCTAATGTAGTGACTGACCAGAGAAGAGGCTGTAATGTAGTGACTGACCAGAGAAGAGGCTCTAATGTAGTGACTGACCAGAGAAGAGGCTCTAATGTAGTGACTGACCAGAGAAGAGGCTGTAATGTAGTGACTGACCAGAGAAGAGGCTCTAATGTAGTGACTGACCAGAGAAGAGGCTCCAATGTAGTGACTGACCAGAGAAGAGGCTCTAATGTAGTGACTGACCAGAGAAGAGGCTCTAATGTAGTGACTGACCAGAGAAGAGGCTCTAATGTAGTGACTGACCAGAGAAGAGGCTCTAATGTAGTGACTGACCAGAGAAGAGGCTGTAATGTAGTGACTGACCAGAGAAGAGGCTCTAATGTAGTGACTGACCAGAGAAGAGGCTCTAATGTAGTGACTGACCAGAGAAGAGGCTCTAATGTAGTGACTGACCAGAGAAGAGGCTCTAATGTAGTGACTGACCAGAGAAGAGGCTCTAATGTAGTGACTGACCAGAGAAGAGGCTCCAATGTAGTGACTGACCAGAGAAGAGGCTCTAATGTAGTGACTGACCAGAGAAGAGGCTCTAATGTAGTGACTGACCAGAGAAGAGGCTCTAATGTAGTGACTGACCAGAGAAGAGGCTCCAATGTAGTGACTGACCAGAGAAGAGGCTCTAATGTAGTGACTGACCAGAGAAGAGGCTCTAATGTAGTGACTGACCAGAGAAGAGGCTCTAATGTAGTGACTGACCAGAGAAGAGGCTCTAATGTAGTGACTGACCAGAGAAGAGGCTCTAATGTAGTGACTGACCAGAGAAGAGGCTCTAATGTAGTGACTGACCAGAGAAGAGGCTCTAATGTAGTGACTGACCAGAGAAGAGGCTCTAATGTAGTGACTGACCAGAGAAGAGGCTCTAATGTAGTGACTGACCAGAGAAGAGGCTCTAATGTAGTGACTGACCAGAGAAGAGGCTCTAATGTAGTGACTGACCAGAGAAGAGGCTCTAATGTAGTGACTGACCAGAGAAGAGGCTCTAATGTAGTGACTGACCAGAGAAGAGGCTCTAATGTAGTGACTGACCAGAGAAGAGGCTCTAATGTAGTGACTGACCAGAGAAGAGGCTCTAATGTAGTGACTGACCAGAGAAGAGGCTCTAATGTAGTGACTGACCAGAGAAGAGGCTCTAATGTAGTGACTGACCAGAGAAGAGGCTCTAATGTAGTGACTGACCAGAGAAGAGGCTCTAATGTAGTGACTGACCAGAGAAGAGGCTCTAATGTAGTGACTGACCAGAGAAGAGGCTCTAATGTAGTGACTGACCAGAGAAGAGGCTCTAATGTAGTGACTGACCAGAGAAGAGGCTCTAATGTAGTGACTGACCAGAGTAGAGGCTCCAATACATAAATTAATCAGCATAGAACCACACCTCCAAACATTTGATCAACTCAGTAACGCAGAGCTCATTCATTTGATCAACTCGAGGAGAGAGAACGTTTTGTAATGTTATCAGTAACGTTCCCTAATGTTTGATTGTCCAGTGTTCCGTTAGTCAAGGGAACATTCTATATATTTTTATGTTAGCCTTTTTTTGTGTGCATGTAATGGTGTTAAGGATAAGCAGAATAAGTCCCTTAATGTCAAACATAGTTTATCTAGAATCTCTGCTTATCTAGAATCTCTGCTTATCTAGAATATCTGTTTATCTAGAATCTCTGCTTATCTAGAATCTCTGCTTATCTAGAATCTCTGCTTATCTAGAATCTCTGCTTATCTAGAATGTCTGCTTATCTAGAATCTCTGCTTATCTAGAATATCTGCTTATCTAGAATCTCTGCTTATCTAGAATCTCTGCTTATCTAGAATATCTGCTTATCTAGAATCTCTGCTTATCTAGAATATCTGCTTATCTAGAATATCTGCTTATCTAGAATCTCTGCTTATCTAGAATCTCTGCTTATATAGTATCTCTGCTTATCTAGAATCTCTGCTTATCTAGAATATCTGCTTGTCTAGAATATCTGCTTATCTAGAATCTCTGCTTATCTAGAATATCTGCTTATCTACAATCTCTGCTTATCTAGAATCTCTGCTTATCTACAATATCTGCTTATCTACAATCTCTGCTTATCTACAATCTCTGTTTATCTACAATCTCTGCTTATCTACAATCTCTGCTTCTACACCTGCATTGCTTGCTGTTTGGGGTTTTAGGCTGGGTTTCTGTACAGCACTTTGAGATATCAGCTGATGTACGAAGGGCCATATAAAATACATTTTGATTAGATTTGATTTAGAACGCGGTTACAACGGTAATGTTCTTGACAAGTTTTTACGGGAGCTACAATAACATTCACGTGCCGAGTTTCTGTTTATAGTCGTATAATGTTGGTGTGTCCTATTAACCAGTAACCAGTTCCAATGATACACCTGAATCACTATACTCAATGTAACAACGATGTGAGGGCACTTTTTTTTAACAGAGCTGAAATGTACTTCAAGGTGTACTTCAAGGTGCCTTCACCCTATTGCTTACACCTACCATGTTGTTCCAGGTGCCTAAGGCGGAGGGGTTTAGGGCACTCTCTTCTGGATGAGTTGCGCAATGGTCTGAGACACTGTATCTCAGTGCAAGAGGAAGCACTGCAGTACCTGGTTCAAATCCAGGCTGCATCACATGTGGCTTTGATTAGGAATCCCATAGGGCGGCACACAATTGGCCCAGCGTCGACTGGGTTTGGCATGGGGTCGGCCGTCATGGTAAATTAGAATGTGTTCTAAGCTGACTTGCCTGGTTAAATAAGAACATACGGGCCCAATACCCATGTTCTGGAGCTACTTGTTGTTTGATGCTGACCGCTAGGGCAGTCACTGTACAATCACACTCTTAGTAATATACCTTAGTGTTGTTATTTAGCAAAAAAAATTACAACAAAACCTATCTGATCTAATTAAAATGAGTTTCTCATTGAAAGACATTTCACTGTTGTAGTACCACAGACCACCAAGAGAGGGCGCGGGACGCTCATTTTATGTAAATGTGTTACAAACTATGATGTCACTTTGACAGCGAGGTAAGTCACTCACAGAGGTGAACTAGAGGGGGGCTGGAGCAGCGAATGTTTAGGCCAACATCTACTGTCCCCAGTTAGCAGGCGTAACTATGTCTGTGTGTTTCCATGTCCTTTTAGGATGTTGCCAACGATACAAAAGGTCATGGATTACATTTATGTCCATTAGGCATGTAAGACTGGCTGTGGTATGATAAACTCTCTGGTATTTACTCATTATAAAGGCTGTGGTATGATAAACTCTCTGGTATTTACTCATTATTACTGGCTGTGGTATTATAAACTAACTGGTATTTATTCATTATTACTGGCTGTGGTATGATAAACTAACTGGTATTTACTCATTATTACTGGCTGTGGTATTATAAACTAACTGGTATTTACTCATTATTACTGGCTGTGGTATTATAAACTAACTGGTATTTACTCATTATTACTGGCTGTGGTATGATAAACTAACTGGTATTTACTCATTATTACTGGCTGTGGTATGATAAACTAACTGCTATTTACTCATTATTACTGGCTGTGGTATTGTAAACTAACTGGTATTTATTCATTATTACTGGCTGTGGTATGATAAACTAACTGGTATTTATTCATTATTACTGGCTGTGGTATGATAAACTAACTGGTATTTATTCATTATTACTGGCTGTGGTATGATAAACTCTCTGGTATTTACTCATTATTAAGGCTGTGGTATGATAAACTAACTGGTATTTACTCATTATTACTGGCTGTGGTATTATAAACTAACTGGTATTTATTCATTATTACTGGCTGTGGTATGATAAACTAACTGGTATTTACTCATTATTACTGGCTGTGGTATGATAAACTCTCTGGTATTTACTCATTATTACTGGCTGTGGTATGATAAACTAACTGGTATTTACTCATTATTACTGGCTGTGGTATGATAAACTCTCTGGTATTTACTCATTATTACTGGCTGTGGTATGATAAACTAACTGGTATTTACTCATTATTACTGGCTGTGGTATGATAAACTCTCTGGTATTTACTCATTATTACTGGCTGTGGTATGATAAACTAACTGGTATTTACTCATTATTACTGGCTGTGGTATGATAAACTAACTGGTATTTACTCATTATTACTGGCTGTGGTATGATAAACTCTCTGGTATTTACTCATTATTACTGGCTGTGGTATGATAAACTCTCTGGTATTTACTCATTATTACTGGCTGTGGTATGATAAACTCTCTGGTATTTACTCATTATTACTGGCTGTGGTATTATAAACTAACTGGTATTTACTCATTATTAAAGGCTGTGGTATGATAAACTAACTGGTATTTACTCATTATTACTGGCTGTGGTATGATAAACTCTCTGGTATTTACTCATTATTACTGGCTGTGGTATGATAAACTCTCTGGTATTTACTCATTAATACTGGCTGTGGTATTATAAACTCTCTGGTATTTAGTCATTATTACTGGCTGTGGTATGATAAACTAACTGGTATTTACTCATTATTACTGGCTGTGGTATGATAAACTCTCTGGTATTTACTCATTATAAAGGCTGTTGTATGATAAACTCTCTGGTATTTACTCATTATTACTGGCTGTGGTATGATAAACTCTCTGGTATTTACTCATTATTACTGGCTGTGGTATGATAAACTCTCTGGTATTTACTCATTATTACTGGCTGTGGTATTATAAACTAACTGGTATTTACTCATTATTAAAGGCTGTGGTATGATAAACTAACTGGTATTTACTCATTATAAAGGCTGTGGTATGATAAACTAACTGGTATTTACTCATTATTACTGGCTGTGGTATTATAAACTCTCTGGTATTTATTCATTATAAAGGCTGTGGTATGATAAACTCTCTGGTATTTACTCATTATTACTCGGTGCAGGATTTTGTTCCAGCCCGTCGCGAACACACCTGATTTAAATAATGAACTGAACATGGCCTTGATGATGGTCTTACTGGTGTCTTTACCGCAGGGCTGGAATGAAAGCCTGCACACAGTATCTCTATGATAGAGGAGCGGGAGATTGAAGTGTTCCCTGCAAGGTTGCAAAAAAAATCTGGTAACTAAACTTTCCCCCCAGAAATCCTGGTTGGGGGGTTATGAATGTCCTGTTTATATCCTCTTGATTCCGAGTATGTTCCAACAAGGTTTTCTGGAAAAGTTACCAGATTTGTACAACCTTAGTAGAGACAGTGGCATAGGAGTCATGAAGACAAGGCATTGGATTAAAGAGAATTATAATATTTTTTTAAAGAGAGAAAGAGATAGTGAGAGACAGACAACGGCTTCCCCTACGAGAAACTAATTCTTCACAAACTTAATCCCACCAGGGGTTGAGCGATAACAAGCGCAAACCAACGTTCATTCCTCACTAATTCTGACTTTTTTTATTTTTATTATATTTTAAAAACGTAGAATATATTACGTGGTGAATTTCTCCCTACTGTGAAATGAATAGACACCCGCTTTTCCCAATTTGTTGTGGCACGAATTGCCATTGGAATCCAACATGACCAGAGCAGCAAATCCTCATAGCTTCCACAGGGATTACAACGATTTAGCCTGCGTCCCAAATAGCAACCTGTTGCCTATATAGTGCACTACTTATAAACAGAGGCGGGCATAGGGAATATAAACTACATAGGGAACAGGATGACATTTGGGACTCTAAATATATGTCTAGTTTACTACATGCCTCTGGCATGTCAGACAGAATTCATGTCTAGTTTAGTAAATATCACTGGCATGTCAGACAGAATACATGTCTAGTTTACTACTGGCATGTCAGACAGAATAGAATACATGTCTAGTTTACTACATGTCACTGGCATGTCAGACAGAATACATGTCTAGTTTACTACTGGCATGTCAGACAGAACTCATGTCTAGTTTACTAAATATCACTGGCATGTCAGACAGAATACATGTCTAGTTTACTACATGTCACTGGCATGTCAGACAGAACTCATGTCTAGTTTACTACTGGCATGTCAGACAGAATACATGTCTAGTTTACTAAATATCACTGGCATGTCAGACAGAATACATGTCTAGTTTACTACATGTCACTGGCATGTCAGACAGAACACATGTCTAGTTTACTACATGTCACTGGCATGTCAGACAGATTACATGTCTAATTTACTACATGTCACTGGCATGTCAGACAGAGCTCATGTCTAATAATAATGATAATATATGCCATTTCAGACAGAATACATGTCTAGTTTTATGTCAGACAGAATACATGTCTAAAGCGACTTACAGTCATGTGTGCATACATGTCTAGTTTACTACTGGGTGGTCCCAGGGATTACTACCCTGGCGTGTCACAGAATACATGTCTAGCCATGCTCAGACAGAATACCAGTTTACTGAGCTACAGAAGGATGTCTAGTTTACTGGCATGTCAGACAGAATTCATGTCTAGTTTACTACATGTCACTGGCATGTCAGACAGAATACATGTCTAGTTTACTACATGTCATGGCATGTCAGACAGAATACAGAACTACACTGGCATGTCAGACAGTTTTTACTACATGTCACTGGCATGTCAGACAGAATACATGTCTAGTTTACTACATGTCACTGGCATGTCAGACAGAGCTCATGTCTAGTTTACTACTGGCATGTCAGACAGAATACATGTCTAGTTTACTACATGTCACTGGCATGTCAGACAGAATACATGTCTAGTTTACTACATGTCACTGGCATGTCAGACAGAATACATGTCTAGTTTACTACATGTCACTGGCATGTCAGACAGAATACATGTCTAGTTTACTACTGGCATGTCAGACAGAATACATGTCTAGTTTACTACATGTCACTGGCATGTCAGACAGAATACATGTCTAGTTTACTACATGTCACTGGCATGTCAGACAGAATACATGTCTAGTTTACTACATGTCACTGGCATGTCAGACAGAATACATGTCTAGTTTACTACATGTCACTGGCATGTCAGACAGAATACATGTCTAGTTTACTACATGTCACTGGCATGTCAGACAGAATCATGTCTAGTTTACTACATGTCACTGGCATGTCAGACAGAATACATGTCTAGTTTACTACATGTCACTGGCATGTCAGACAGAATACATGTCTAGTTTACTACTGGCATGTCAGACAGAATACATGTCTAGTTTACTACATGTCACTGGCATGTCAGACAGAATACATGTCTAGTTTACTACTGGCATGTCAGACAGAATACATGTCTAGTTTACTACATGTCACTGGCATGTCAGACAGAATACATGTCTAGTTTACTACTGGCATGTCAGACAGAATACATGTCTTGTTTACTACATGTCACTGGCATGTCAGACAGAATACATGTCTTGTTTACTACATGTCACTGGCATGTCAGACAGAATACATGTCTAGTTTACTACATGTCACTGGCATGTCAGACAGAACTCATGTCTAGTTTACTACATGTCAGACAGAATACATGTCTAGTTTACTACTGGCATGTCAGACAGAACTCATGTCTAGTTTACTACATGTCAGACAGAATACATGTCTAGTTTACTACATGTCACTGGCATGTCAGACAGAACTCATGTCTAGTTTACTAAATATCACTGGCATGTCAGAGAGAATACATGTCTAGTTTACTACATGTCACTGGCATGTCAGACAGAATACATGTCTAGTTTACTACTGGCATGTCAGACAGAATACATGTCTAGTTTACTACATGTCACTGGCATGTCAGACAGAATACATGTCTAGTTTACTACATGTCACTGGCATGTCAGACAGAATACATGTCTAGTTTACTACTGGCATGTCAGACAGAATACATGTCTAGTTTACTAAATATCACTGGCATGTCAGACAGAATACATGTCTAGTTTACTACTGGCATGTCAGACAGAATACATGTCTAGTTTACTACATGTCACTGGCATGTCAGACAGAACTCATGTCTAGTTTACTACATGTCACTGGCATGTCAGACAGAATACATGTCTAGTTTACTACTGGCATGTCAGACAGAATACATGTCTAGTTTACTACTGGCATGTCAGACAGAATACATGTCTAGTTTACTACATGTCACTGGCATGTCAGACAGAATACATGTCTAGTTTACTAAATATCACTGGCATGTCAGACAGAATACATGTCTAGTTTACTAAATATCACTGGCATGTCAGACAGAATACATGTCTAGTTTACTACATGTCACTGGCATGTCAGACAGAATACATGTCTAGTTTACTACTGGCATGTCAGACAGAATACATGTCTAGTTTACTACTGGCATGTCAGACAGAATACATGTCTAGTTTACTACATGTCACTGGCATGTCAGACAGAATACATGTCTAGTTTACTAAATATCACTGGCATGTCAGACAGAATACATGTCTAGTTTACTACATGTCACTGGCATGTCAGACAGAATACATGTCTAGTTTACTACATGTCACTGGCATGTCAGACAGAATACATGTCTAGTTTACTACATGTCACTGGCATGTCAGACAGAATACATGTCTAGTTTACTACATGTCACTGGCATGTCAGACAGAATACATGTCTAATTTACTACATGTCACTGGCATGTCAGACAGAGCTCATGTCTAGTTTACTACTGGCATGTCAGACAGAACTCATGTCTAGTTTACTACATGTCACTGGCATGTCAGACAGAACTCATGTCTAGTTTACTACATGTCACTGGCATGTCAGACAGAATACATGTCTAGTTTACTACATGTCACTGGCATGTCAGACAGAATACATGTCTAGTTTACTACATGTCACTGGCATGTCAGACAGAATACATGTCTAGTTTACTACATGTCACTGGCATGTCAGACAGAATACATGTCAGACAGAATACAGTTTTTACTACATGTCACTGGCATGTCAGACAGAATACATGTCTAGTTTACTACATGTCACTGGCATGTCAGACAGAATACATGTCTAGTTTACTAAATATCACTGGCATGTCAGACAGAATACATGTCTAGTTTACTACATGTCACTGGCATGTCAGACAGAATACATGTCTAGTTTACTACATGTCACTGGCATGTCAGACAGAATACATGTCTAGTTTACTACATGTCAGATAATGACTACATGTCAGATAATGAATTCCAACACCATGCAGAAAGCACCTCTGGTTCAGCTCAGGATGGTGATTGTAATGCAACGTGGTGAAGTAGTAGTCTGCCTGCCTCTCTTGCAGGTATTTGTATAAGACCTTCAGTGTGTAGTGCTGTGCCCTTCAGGTATTAATGGAATGAGATTCTGTCAGCATGAGTCCCAAATGTCACCCTATTTTGAATTTATTCATCCTTTATTCAACTTTCATTCAACCTTTATTCAACCTTTATTCAACCTTCATTCAGCCTTCATTCAACATTTATTCAACCTTTATTCAACCTTTATTCAACCTTCATTTCTACCTTTAACCTTCATTTAACCTTCATTAAACCTTTATTCAACCTTTATTCAACCTTCATTTCTACCTTTAACCTTCATTCAACCTTCATTCAACCTTCATTTCTACCTTTAACCTTCATTTAACCTTCATTAAACCTTTATTCAACCTTTATTTCTACCTTTAACCTTCATTCAACCTGTATTTCTACCTTTAACCTTCATTCAACCTTTATTCAACCTTCATTTCTACCTTTAACCTTCATTTAACCTTTATTCAACCTTCATTTCTACCTTTAACCTTCATTTAACCTTCATTCAACCTTCATTTCTACCTTTATTTAACCTTCATTAAACCTTTATTCATTTAAACCTTTATTCAACCTTTATTTCTACCTTTAACCTTTATTCAACCTTTATTTCTACCTTTAACCTTCATTCAACCTGTATTTCTACCTTTAACCTTCATTCAACCTTTATTCAACCTTCATTTCTACCTTTAACCTTCATTTAACCTTCATTCAATCTTTATTCAACCTTTATTTCTACCTTTAACCTTCATTCAACCTTTATTTCTACCTTTAACCTTCATTCAGCCTTTATTCAACCTTCATTCAACCTTTATTTAACTAGGGAAGTCATTAAAGAACAAATTATTATTTTCAATGACGGCCTACCCCGGACAAACCCTAACACGGATGTTATTCCTACCCCGGACAAACCCTAACACGGATGTTATTCCTACCCCGGACAAACCCTAACACGGATGTTATTCCTACCCCGGACAAACCCTAACACGGATGTTATTCCTACCCCGGACAAACCCTAACACGGATGTTATTCCTACCCCGGACAAACCCTAACATGGATGTTATTCCTACCCCGGACAAACCCTAACACGGATGTTATTCCTACCCTGGACAAACCCTGACACGGATGTTATTACTACCCCGGACAAACCCTAACACGGATGTTATTCCTACCCCGGACAAACCCTAACACGGATGTTATTCCTACCCCGGACAAACCCTAACACGGATGTTATTCCTACCCCGGACAAACCCTAACATGGATGTTATTCCTACCCCGGACAAACCCTAACACGGATGACGTTGGACCAATTGTGCTCCGCCCTATAGGACTCCCAATCACAGCCGATTGTGATACAGGCCAGGATCGAACCAGTGTCTGTAGTGACGCCTACTAGCACTGAGATGCAGTGCATTAGACCGCTGCTCCACTCGGGATCCCTATTCTTTATATAGATACTGTTTTTTAATCAGAGCACTAGTCAAAGGTAATGTACTATACAGTATACTAGTATATATGTAGTCCTAGAAGCCTACCTAGTTCCACAGTTATTCCTAGTAGCCTTCCTAGTTCCACAGTTATTCCTAGTAGCCTACCTATTTCAATAGTTATTCCTAGTAGCCTATATTACCTAGTTTAACAGTTATTCTTAGTAGCCTACCTAGTTCCACAGTTATTCCTTGTAGCCTACCTAGTTCCACAGTTATTCCTAGTAGCCTATATTACCTAGTTTAACAGTTATTCTTAGTAGCCTACCTAGTTCAACAGTTATTCCTAGTAGCCTAAGTTACCTAGTTCAGCAGTTATTCCTAGTAGCCTACCTAGTTCCACTGTTATTCCTAGAAGTCTACCTAGTTCAATAGTTATTCCTAGTAGCCTACCTCGTTCAACAGTTATTCCTAGTAGCCTACCTAGTTCAATAGTTATTCCTAGTAGCCTACCTAGTTCAATAGTTATTCCTAGTAGCCTACCTCGTTCAACAGTTATTCCTAGTAGCCTACCTAGTTCAATAGTTATTCCTAGTAGCCTACCTCGTTCAATAGTTATTCCTAGTAGCCTACATAGTTCAATAGTTATTCCTAGTAGCCTAAGTTACCTCGTTCAATAGTTATTCCTAGTAGCCTACCTCGTTCAATAGTTATTCCTAGTAGCCTACCTAGTTCAATAGTTATTCCTAGTAGCCTAAGTTACCTCGTTCAATAGTTATTCCTAGTAGCCTACCTCGTTCAATAGTTATTCCTAGTAGCCTACCTAGTTCAATAGTTATTCCTAGTAGCCTAAGTTACCTCGTTCAATAGTTATTCCTAGTAGCCTACCTAGTTCAATAGTTATTCCTAGTAGCCTAAGTTACCTAGTTCAATAGTTATTCCTAGTAGCCTACCTAGTTCAACAGTTATCCCTAGTAGCCTACCTAGTTCAATAGTTATTCCTAGTAGCCTACCTAGTTCCACAGTTATTCCTAGTAGCCTACCTATTTCAATAGTTATCCCTAGTAGCCTACCTAGTTCAATAGTTATTCCTAGTAGCCTACCTAGTTCAATAGTTATTCCTAGTAGCCTAAGTTACCTAGTTCAATAGTTATCCATAGTAGCCTACCTAGTTCAATAGTTATTCCTAGTAGCCTACCTAGTTCAACAGTTATCCCTAGTAGCCTAAGTTACCTAGTTCAATAGTTATTCCTAGTAGCCTACCTAGTTCAATAGTTATTCCTAGTAGCCTACCTAGTTCAATAGTTATTCCTAGTAGCCTACCTAGTTCAATAGTTATTCCTAGTAGCCTACATAGTTCAATAGTTATTCCTAGTAGCCTACCTAGTTCAATAGTTATTCCTAGTAGCCTACCTAGTTCCACAGTTATTCCTAGTAGCCTACCTAGTTCCACAGTTATTCCTAGTAGCCTACCTATTTCAATAGTTATTCCTAGTAGCCTATATTACCTAGTTTAACAGTTATCCCTAGTAGCCTACCTAGTTCAATAGTTATTCCTAGTAGCCTACCTAGTTCCACAGTTATTCCTAGTAGCCTACCTATTTCAATAGTTATCCCTAGTAGCCTAAATTACCTAGTTCAGCAGTTAGTCCTAGTAGCCTACCTAGTTCAACAGTTATCCCTAGTAGCCTAAGTTACCTAGTTCAATAGTTATTCCTAGTAGCCTACCTAGTTCAATAGTTATTCATAGTAGCCTACCTAGTTCAGCAATATTTATTTTTTCAATCTAATCTAAACTCTTTGAGCTAAGGTTCTATATTTTTGGAATGAATTTAACCCAGATTGGATTGGATGTGATTTGCTCTGCCCAACACTTTCAATAAACGTGTGCTGTACAGGCATACATGGGTGTGTTCTGTGGCTGGCTACTGTACTGATGAGAAATTGTGTGCGTGATTAATTTCATCATCACAGAGAGAGAGAGAGAGAGAGATTAGGAAAGGGAAAGGGTTGGGTTAAATGTGGAAGACACATTTCAGTTGAATGCATTCAGTTGTACAATTGACTAGGTATCATTACACCTGCTGACTGTCATAGAGGAGAAATTCCATCTTGGATGTGGACTCGATCAATGGTTAAATATTGACTATGAGAAAACGAAATCCATTACATTTTTGAGAAAATTGTAGTCATATCTTCAAAGACCTAAAAAAAAGCCTTAATGTTTTAGTGATTAATTTGTATGCTACTTATGATATTCATATTATTTATAAAGTGTTAATAAGGAAGGTAATAACAGCAATTCAATTTGTTACAACAACATTGGGTTTACAAATCTGACTTTATCTAAGCACATAATTTTCTGTCGTCATGTAATTTAACCTTCTGCCGCCGAGCGCGTCCCTGCCTTTAATAAGTTTCTAGGCTGCCATCCCCTTTAAAGGACTACATTTTTTCTTTAATCCTGAATTGATGGCTTAAATACGGAGACAGATAGTGAACAGAGAAAACCCAGTGAGATTAATGTGAAAGGATTTGCAATATATTTCTTATTTTTAAAAGAATCAACACTAGGCTTTTAAAATCACCACAAGTCGACGGATTCTCCTTTTGTATACTACTACTGTTTCATTGAAACGGTTGCTAATTGATCTGACGTTACTATGGAAATCATTTTGGAATGAAGCTGAAACCCCATTGAAAATGTAAACAAGTTCGCGTGTATTTATTTTTAATATATAAACATGTAAACTTGGAGAGATTTCTATTGGGATATAAACGTGGAATAAACAGTGAAAAAAGTGAACTCCTGTCTGAGGATAATGCATTTCTCTGCGATCAGCTGAAGGCAACAATCCCCGACATGTATGAGGACAATCGCAAAAGTAAGAATATTGTCATCAATTATTCACTGTTTACATCTTATTTTCAATTTAATACAGAACATTTTGTATATATTTTTCATTTTGAATTATTTATTTTCTATCCAAATGTTTGCTTCTTTTCGTAGTACCTATTTTTAGACTTAATAAACGGATCTCTACAGAAGCGCAACTTTATGAGACATTATTTTTATTTTTGTCGATTCAGTGTCGATCGGAAGTCAGAATTTTCTATAACTATTGCTTCTAAATTCAGATTACAACTATGGATTAATGAGAGTAGAGAAAAACGGCAGACCTACATTTCGTTACGCGTCACCTTTCGGCAGATGTGGACAGCTGTTTCTCTCACATACGTTCGTGGCCTGCATTTCTCCCGTTGACATTGACAGAACCTAACCAACTCAAATCTCTATGCCGTGTAACTAAAACTAAAACTAAAACATTAAGGCTATAGTTTTTTTTTTACCTACAAGTTGTGACAAGGGACAGTAGCCTAAAGCCGTTGTTGATTTTCAATTTATTTTTATTTTTAAAGTGAGACATTTGACGGTAATTTTTCAATGACCTTATAAATGGATGAATATTCTTGTACATTTTACCACACAGACACAGTGCAATAGAGTCCGCTTCAGTATCTTCTTTTGATGGTTCACTTCAATGACTGTATTTGTTCTCTTTCTGAATGTGCATTGGCGCAAATCTAATGTGACAACAGTTAAATAGTACAGAAAATAATGGTGAGTACTTCATCCATCCTCAAGGGGATAATTAATATGTGCTTATTGTGGTGTGATGCAGTGAACATTGACATATCGGCACCTGGTTGTAAAATGCCACGTTTCTTCTTACAGTCATAATTTTTCTGCATTTCATTCACGAAACACCACCCCGGTATCCAATATCCAATAACCAAACCGTGTCCAATAACGTATTTCTACCTCTTTATATTCATTCCAGTACGCAGTTTTAAAATACGGTAATAAACAGTAGTACGCATCGTAGTCCTGAGGACACTAAAGTGGTTGCACATGTTAGCGTGTCCTCTAGCGCTACACACCTGATTCCACTTATCAAAGATGTTGTTAGTGTGTAGTGCTGCTGGGTCCCCAGGACCAGGATTAAGAAACCGTTTCAAATACACGGCAGCAGCCCATCTTGTGGTTTCTCTCATGCAGAACCGAACTGAACTCCAGGCTTCATAATGGCCATCTTTGTCTCTCCATTGGTTGACATCATTATTATTATTATTTATTTTTATTATTTTTTTACCAACTCTGTTTCAGGACACAGAAATATCTCTCCTTACAAAGGAGCAGGGTCAATTATTTGACAGACTTTTAAGGATATCCTCCATGACAAGATGTAGGCTGTGGTTAGCAGCACAGTTGTTCTGAAAAAAATTAAAACTTACATTTAACATTATAATTATGGCCACTTAAGATGTGGGTTAAACAGGGTTAGGGTTATGGCTTCAACAGGGTTTGGGTTAGGGTTATGTCTTCAACAGGGTTAGGGTTAGGGTTATGTCTTCAACAAGGTTAGGGTTATGTCTTCAACAGGGTTAGGGTTATGTCTTCAACAGGGTTAGGGTTATGTCTTCAACAGGGTTAGGGTTATGTCTTCAACAGGGTTAGGGTTATGTCTTCAACAGGGTTAGGGTTATGTCTTCAACAGGGTTAGGGTTATGTCTTCAACAGGGTTAGGGTTAGGGTTATGTCTTCAACAGGGTTAGGGTTATGTCTTCAACAGGGTTTGGGTTATGTCTTCAACAGGGTTAGGGTTATGTCTTCAACAGGGTTAGGGTTATGTCTTCAACAGGGTTAGGGTTATGTCTTCAACAGGGTTAGGGTTATATCTTCAACAAGGTTAGGGTTATATCTTCAACAGGGTTAGGGTTGGGGTTATGTCTTCAACAGGGTTAGGGTCATGTCTTCAACAGGGTTAGGGTTATGTCTTCAACAGGGTTAGGGTCATGTCTTCAACAGGGTTAGGGTCATGTCTTCAACAGGGTTAGGGTTATGTCTTCAACAGGGTTAGGGTCATGTCTTCAACAGGGTTAGGGTTATGTCTTCAACAGGGTTAGGGTTATGTCTTCAACAGGGTTAGGGTTATATCTTCAACAGGGTTAGGGTTATGTCTTCAACAGGGTTAGGGTTGGGGTTATGTCTTCAACAGGGTTAGGGTTATGTCTTCAACAGGGTTAGGGTTATGTCTTTAACAGGGTTAGGGTTATGTCTTCAACAGGGTTAGGGTTATGTCTTCAACAGGGTTAGGGTTATGTCTTGAAAGCCTTCCTCTGATTTGTCATCCAAAGGGTCCCAGCTATAACATGTAGTGTCGTTTCGTTAGATAAAATCCTTCTTTATATCCCAAAAAGTCTGTTTAGTTGGCGCCATCGATTTGAGTAATCCACTTGTTCAACCTGCAGAGAAAGGAACCCCAAAACCTACCGCTAAACTTTGTTAAAACAAGTCAAAATACGTTTCTATTTAATCCTCAGATTAAATTAATTAATTTTATACCCTAAAATGTAATTAAACTATAATATTTAATACGGAAAGAAATATGTTCAAAATGAAAACAATATTAGGAGGTCTGTGTCCTCTTCGTTGCACACATATACACTAATTTCCAAGTCTGTGTCCCTGTACAAAAAAAAAATCACTATTCTTCCTCGTTTTGGAAGAAACAAGCCTGAAACCTTGAACAAAGACTACTGACTCCCAGTGGAAGCCATTGGAATTGCACACTGGGAGCTAGATTTAATGATTTCCCGAAATGTTCCATTGGAAGAGCATGGGCTCTCTCAAAAACTAATTCTGGTTGGTTTTCTTTGGATTGTCTCCTACCATATCTATTGTGTTATAGTCTCTTACATTATTTTAACATTTCTACAAACTTCAGTGTGTTTTCTTTCCAATGGTACCAATTATATGTATATCCTGGCTTCAGGGCCTGTGCAACAGGCAGTTTACTTTGGGCACGTAAGTCAGGCGGAAATTGAGAAAAATAGACCCTAGCCTGAAGAAGATTTTATGTTGCTGGACTGCAGGAAGAGTAGCTGCAGGAGCTCATGGGGATCCATAATAAACCCCAGGAAGAGTAGCTGCTGCCTTGGCAGGAACTAATGGGGATCCATAATAAACCCCAGGAAGAGTAGCTGCGGCCTTGGCAGGAAGCGTTAATATCCTTAATAAATACGAATAGAGCTGTAGCTAAGGCCTTGGCAGGAAGCGTTAATATCCTTAATAAATACGAATAGAGCTGTAGCTAAGGCCTTGGCAGGAAGCGTTAATATCCTTAATAAATACGAATAGAGCTGTAGCTAAGGCCTTGGCAGGAAGCGTTAATATCCTTAATAAATACGAATAGAGCTGTAGCTAAGGCCTTGGCAGGAAGCGTTAATATCCTTAATAAATACGAATAGAGCTGTAGCTAAGGCCTTGGCAGGAAGCGTTAATATCCTTAATAAATACGAATAGAGCTGTAGCTAAGGCCTTGGCAGGAATCGTTAATATCCTTAATAAATACGAATAGAGCTGTAGCTCAGGCCTTGGCAGGAAGCGTTAATATCCTTAATAAATACGAATAGAGCTGTAGCTAAGGCCTTGGCAGGAAGCGTTAATATCCTTAATAAATACGAATAGAGCTGTAGCTAAGGCCTTGGCAGGAAGCGTTAATATCCTTAATAAATACGAATAGAGCTGGCCTTGGCAGCTAAGGCCTTGGCAGGAAGCGTTAATATCCTTAATAAATACGAATAGAGCTGTAGCTAAGGCCTTGGCAGGAAGCGTTAATATCCTTAATAAATACGAATAGAGCTGTAGCTAAGGCCTTGGCAGGAAGCGTTAATATCCTTAATAAATACGAATAGAGCTGTAGCTAAGGCCTTGGCAGGAAGCGTTAATATCCTTAATAAATACGAATAGAGCTGTAGCTCAGGCCTTGGCAGGAAGCGTTAATATCCTTAATAAATACGAATAGAGCTGTAGCTAAGGCCTTGGCAGGAAGCGTTAATATCCTTAATAAATACGAATAGAGCTGTAGCTAAGGCCTTGGCAGGAAGCGTTAATATCCTTAATAAATACGAATAGAGCTGTAGCTAAGGCCTTGGCAGGAAGCGTTAATATCCTTAATAAATACGAATAGAGCTGTAGCTAAGGCCTTGGCAGGAAGCGTTAATATCCTTAATAAATACGAATAGAGCTGTAGCTAAGGCCTTGGCAGGAAGCGTTAATATCCTTAATAAATACGAATAGAGCTGTAGCTAAGGCCTTGGCAGGAAGCGTTAATATCCTTAATAAATACGAATAGAGCTGTAGCTCAGGCCTTGGCAGGAAGCGTTAATATCCTTAATAAATACGAATAGAGCTGTAGCTAAGGCCTTGGCAGGAAGCGTTAATATCCTTAATAAATACGAATAGAGCTGTAGCTAAGGCCTTGGCAGGAAGCGTTAATATCCTTAATAAATACGAATAGAGCTGTAGCTAAGGCCTTGGCAGGAAGCGTTAATATCCTTAATAAATACGAATAGAGCTGTAGCTAAGGCCTTGGCAGGAAAGCGTTAATATCCTTAATAAATACGAATAGAGCTGTAGCTAAGGCCTTGGCAGGAAGCGTTAATATCCTTAATAAATACGAATAGAGCTGTAGCTAAGGCCTTGGCAGGAAGCGTTAATATCCTTAATAAATACGAATAGAGCTGTAGCTAAGGCCTTGGCAGGAAGCGTTAATATCCTTAATAAATACGAATAGAGCTGTAGCTAAGGCCTTGGCAGGAAGCGTTAATATCCTTAATAAATACGAATAGAGCTGTAGCTAAGGCCTTGGCAGGAAGCGTTAATATCCTTAATAAATACGAATAGAGCTGTAGCTAAGGCCTTGGCAGGAAGCGTTAATATCCTTAATAAATACGAATAGAGCTGTAGCTAAGGCCTTGGCAGGAAGCGTTAATATCCTTAATAAATACGAATAGAGCTGTAGCTAAGGCCTTGGCAGGAAGCGTTAATATCCTTAATAAATACGAATAGAGCTGTAGCTAAGGCCTTGGCAGGAAGCGTTAATATCCTTAATAAATACGAATAGAGCTGTAGCTAAGGCCTTGGCAGGAAGCGTTAATATCCTTAATAAATACGAATAGAGCTGTAGCTAAGGCCTTGGCAGGCCTTGGCAAAGCGTTAATATCCTTAATAAATACGAATAGAGCTGTAGCTAAGGCCTTGGCAGGAAGCGTTAATATCCTTAATAAATACGAATAGAGCTGTAGCTAAGGCCTTGGCAGGAAGCGTTAATATCCTTAATAAATACGAATAGAGCTGTAGCTAAGGCCTTGGCAGGAAGCGTTAATATCCTTAATAAATACGAATAGAGCTGTAGCTAAGGCCTTGGCAGGAAGCGTTAATATCCTTAATAAATACGAATAGAGCTGTAGCTAAGGCCTTGGCAGGAAGCGTTAATATCCTTAATAAATACGAATAGAGCTGTAGCTAAGGCCTTGGCAGGAAGCGTTAATATCCTTAATAAATACGAATAGAGCTGTAGCTAAGGCCTTGGCAGGAAGCGTTAATATCCTTAATAAATACGAATAGAGCTGTAGCTAAGGCCTTGGCAGGAAGCGTTAATATCCTTAATAAATACGAATAGAGCTGTAGCTCAGGCCTTGGCAGGAAGCGTTAATATCCTTAATAAAATAGAGCTGAATTGGCAGAGCTGTTAATAAATACGCTGTAGCTAAGGCCTTGGCAGGAAGCGTTAATATCCTTAATAAATACGAATAGAGCTACGAATAGAGCTGTAGCTAAGGCCTTGGCAGGAAGCGTTAATATCCTTAATAAATACGAATAGAGCTGTAGCTAAGGCCTTGGCAGGAAGCGTTAATATCCTTAATAAATACGAATAGAGCTGTAGCTAAGGCCTTGGCAGGAAGCGTTAATATCCTTAATAAATACGAATAGAGCTGTAGCTAAGGCCTTGGCAGGAAGCGTTAATATCCTTAATAAATACTGAATAGAGCTGTAGCTAAGGCCTTGGCAGGAAGCGTTAATATCCTTAATAAATACGAATAGAGCTGTAGCTCAGGCCTTGGCAGGAAGCGTTAATATCCTTAATAAATACGAATAGAGCTGTAGCTAAGGCCTTGGCAGGAAGCGTTAATATCCTTAATAAATACGAATAGAGCTGTAGCTAAGGCCTTGGCAGGAATATCCTTAATAAATACGAATAGAGCGTTAATATCCTTAATAAATACGAATAGAGCTGTAGCTAAGGCCTTGGCAGGAAGCGTTAATATCCTTAATAAATACGAATAGAGCTGTAGCTAAGGCCTTGGCAGGAAGCGTTAATATCCTTAATAAATACGAATAGAGCTGTAGCTAAGGCCTTGGCAGGAAGCGTTAATATCCTTAATAAATACGAATAGAGCTGTAGCTAAGGCCTTGGCAGGAAGCGTTAATATCCTTAATAAATACGAATAGAGCTGTAGCTAAGGCCTTGGCAGGAATCGTTAATATCCTTAATAAATACGAATAGAGCTGTAGCTAAGGCCTTGGCAGGAAGCGTTAATATCCTTAATAAATACGAATAGAGCTGTAGCTAAGGCCTTGGCAGGAAGCGTTAATATCCTTAATAAATACGAATAGAGCTGTAGCTCAGGCCTTGGCAGGAAGCGTTAATATCCTTAATAAATACGAATAGAGCTGTAGCTAAGGCCTTGGCAGGAAGCGTTAATATCCTTAATAAATACGAATAGAGCTGTAGCTAAGGCCTTGGCAGGAAGCGTTAATATCCTTAATAAATACTGTAGCTAAGGCCTTGAATAAATACGAATAGAGCTGTAGCTAAGGCCTTGGCAGGAAGCGTTAATATCCTTAATAAATACGAATAGAGCTGTAGCTAAGGCCTTGGCAGGAAGCGTTAATATCCTTAATAAATACGAATAGAGCTGTAGCTCAGGCCTTGGCAGGAAGCGTTAATATCCTTAATAAATACGAATAGAGCTGTAGCTAGCTCAGGCCTTGGCAGGGCCTTGGCAAAGCGTTAATATCCTTAATAAATACGAATAGAGCTGTAGCTCAGGCCTTGGCAGGAAGCGTTAATATCCTTAATAAATACGAATAGAGCTGTAGCTAAGGCCTTGGCAGGAAGCGTTAATATCCTTAATAAATACGAATAGAGCTGTAGCTAAGGCCTTGGCAGGAAGCGTTAATATCCTTAATAAATACGAATAGAGCTGTAGCTAAGGCCTTGGCAGGAAGCGTTAATATCCTTAATAAATACGAATAGAGCTGTAGCTCAGGCCTTGGCAGGAAGCGTTAATATCCTTAATAAATACGAATAGAGCTGTAGCTAAGGCCTTGGCAGGAAGCGTTAATATCCTTAATAAATACGAATAGAGCTGTAGCTCAGGCCTTGGCAGGAAGCGTTAATATCCTTAATAAATACGAATAGAGCTGTAGCTAAGGCCTTGGCAGGAAGCGTTAATATCCTTAATAAATACGAATAGAGCTGTAGCTAAGGCCTTGGCAGGAAGCGGTAATATCCTTAATAAATACGAATAGAGCTGTAGCTAAGGCCCTGTTCCTGTGTGACAGCTAAAACATACCTTGTAGCACCAGGAGCATCAACTCTGACATCCAGAGTTAATATCTTCCAAAACGAGCAGCGAAATTACCATTGAAACGACCTCCCTATCAGTCTTGAGTACTTAACCTAATACCTATTGAACTTTTTACAGGAGTTTCTCCCACTGCTTTTGGCTCAATTTAATGCTCCTTGACAGGTTTTACTGAGAACAGTGTTATCAACGTCTGTTAGGATTCCCTCAATCTCACTGCAGCCCAGGAACCATCATGATAAAAATATGATTCATATAAGCTATTAGTGCATGTTCCACTCTCCCTCCCTCACACACTCTGACTCTCTCTCTCCCTCCCTCACACACTCTGACTCTCTCTCTTTTCTCTGCTCCTTTCTGCTCCTCTCTGCTTCCTTCTGCTCCTCTCTTTTCTCTGCTCCTCTCTTCTCTCTGCTCCTCTCTTCTCTCTGTTCCTCTCTGATACTCTGTCCCTATCTGCTCCTCTCTGCTCTCAGCTCCTCTCTGTTCCTCTCTGCTCCTCTCTTCTCTCTGCTCTCTGCTCCTCTCTTCTCTCTGCTCTCGGCTCCTCTCTGCTCTCTGCTCCTATCTGTTGCTCTCTGCTCCTCTCTTCTCTCTGCTCCTCTCTGTTCCTCTCTTCTCTCTACTCCTCTCTGTTCCTCTTTTCTCTCTACTCCTCTCTGTTCCTCTCTTCTCTCTACTCCTCTCTGCTCCTCTCTTCTCTCTGCTCCTTTCTGCTCCTCTCTTCTCTCCTCTCCTCTCTTCTACTCTCTGCTCCTCTCTTCCCTCTGCTCCTCTCTTCTCTCTGCTCCTCTCTTCTCTCTGCTCCTCTCTGCTCCTCTCTTCCATCTGCTCCTCTCTTCTCTCTCCTCCTCTCTTCTCTCTGCTCCTCTCTTCTCTCTGCTCCTCTCTTCTCTCTGCTCCTCTCTTCCCTCTGCTCCTCTCTGCTCCTCTCTGCTCCTCTCTGCTCTCTGCTCATCTCTTCTCTCTGCTCCTCTCTGCTCTCTGCTCCTCTCTGCTCTGCTCTGCTTCGGCTCCGGAGAAATAGGTCACAGCTGTTCTCTACAATATGGTTGTTTTCACCTATTAACTACTCTGTATTACCATTCTAACCCTGCTTATAGCCTTGCTTTACTGTGGAGTCTCACGCGTTGAACGACACCCAATCCTTCAGAGCATACAAATGTATTTATCTATCTGAGTTCTTCAAGTTCTCAAGATTCAGCATGCTGCTGTAAGATACTATGTGATCCGTCAGGTTAGGCTATGAGGGAAAAAAGATTGTCTTGATTTCAATGTAAGGTCTACCAAAGCTCTTATAAAAATGACTGGATTGATACAAACTCATTACAATAATGTTTTTTTTATTTTTTATCTAAGTTCTTCAGTTGTCTAATGTCCACTGACTGAACATGATCAAGACACACTTAAACAAAATGTGTTTTTTAAGGGTTAGGGATAAGGTTAGGTTTAAGGTTGAGGTGGGGGATGGGTTTAACTGGGTTTTACGGTTTTCAGAAACACAAACACAGAACAGAGAGGAACATGGGTAATATTGGTTTAATAACTCTTTACATTGGACGATCTCTCTACTGGGAGTAACCTAACCCACGAAGGAGTCAAGTTCTCCTGATATTGGTCTAACTCTCTCCTCTTCCTTCTCTTCCTCGTCTTCCTCAGACAATGGCCGGAACGGGCACACCAACACAGACGAAGGAGAGGAGGGTGGAGGAGAGGGAGAAGAGGGAGAAGAGGAGGAGGAGGAGGAGGAGGAGGAGGGAGGAGAGGGGGATGAGGGAGGGGAGACGAAAGGAGACGCGGAGTGGACGGAGGACGGTATGGCCGAAAACGGAGGAGTGAAGATGACGAGGACGGACACACTCCACTCTACGACCAGTTCCACGGGGACCCAGAGGAAGAAGAGCCATCATAATAAGAAAGTGATACAGGGTTCTGACAAGGTCCAGAGAGCGCCCAGAGCCCTCTACTGCCTCAAACTCAACAACCCCATACGCAGGGCCGCGCTCTCCATCGTAGAGTGGAAGTATCCTTTACCTACTAAGATTGGTTTGCAGTAGCACTTGGAAAAGCTGATTGGTTTACAGTAGTACTTGGAACAGCTGATTGGTTTGCAGTAGCACTTGGAACAGCTGATTGGTTTGCAGTAGTACTTGGAACAGCTGATTGGTTTGCAGTAGCACTTGGAACAGCTGATTGGTTTGCAGTAGCACTTGGAACAGCTGATTGGTTTGCAGTAGCACTTGGAACAGCTGATTGGTTTGCAGTAGTACTTGGAACAGCTGATTGGTTTGCAGTAGCACTTGGAACAGCTGATTGGTTTGCAGTAGCACTTGGAACAGCTGATTGGTTTGCAGTAGCACTTGGAACAGCTGATTGGTTTACAGTAGTACTTGGAACAGCTGATTGGTTTACAGTAGCACTTGGAACAGCTGATTGGTTTGCAGTAGCACTTGGAACAGCTGATTGGTTTGCAGTAGTACTTGGAACAGCTGATTGGTTTGCAGTAGCACTTGGAACAGCTGATTGGTTTACAGTAGCACTTGGAACAGCTGATTGGTTTACAGTAGCACTTGGAACAGCTGATTGGTTTGCAGTAGCACTTGGAACAGCTGATTGGTTTGCAGTAGCACTTGGAACAGCTGATTGGTTTGCAGTAGCACTTGGAACAGCTGATTGGTTTGCAGTAGCACTTGGAACAGCTGATTGGTTTGCAGTAGCACTTGGAACAGCTGATTGGTTTGCAGTAGTACTTGGAACAGCTGATTGGTTTGCAGTAGCACTTGGAACAGCTGATTGGTTTACAGTAGCACTTGGAACAGCTGATTGGTTTGCAGTAGGACTTGGAACAGCTGATTGGTTTGCAGTAGCACTTGGAACAGCTGATTGGTTTGCAGTAGCACTTGGAACAGCTGATTGGTTTGCAGTAGCACTTGGAACAGCTGATTGGTTTGCAGTAGCACTTGGAACAGCTGATTGGTTTGCAGTAGCACTTGGAACAGCTGATTGGTTTGCAGTAGCACTTGGAACAGCTGATTGGTTTGCAGTAGCACTTGGAACAGCTGATTGGTTTGCAGTAGCACTTGGAACAGCTGATTGGTTTGCAGTAGCACTTGGAACAGCTGATTGGTTTGCAGTAGCACTTGGAACAGCTGATTGGTTTGCAGTAGCACTTGGAACAGCTGATTGGTTTGCAGTAGCACTTGGAACAGCTGATTGGTTTGCAGTAGCACTTGGAACAGCTGATTGGTTTGCAGTAGCACTTGGAACAGCTGATGTATCGATAGCACCTCCTACTGTAGAGTTGGGGAGTTGATCTATCTACAGCACCTCCTACTGGAGAGTTGATCTATCTACAGCACTTCCTACTGGAGAGTTGATGTATCTACAGCACTTCCTACTGGAAAGTTGACCTATCTACAGCACCTCCTACTGGAGAGTTGATCTATCTACAGCACCTCCTACTGGAGAGTTGATCTATCTACAGCACCTCCTATTGGAGAGTTGATCTATCTACAGCTCCTCCTACTGGAGAGTTGATCTATCTACAGCACCTCCTACTGGAGAGTTGATCTATCTCCAGCTCCTCCTACTCCTCCTTTTTAGACAAACTAGATGTTGAATTGAGTTTGGTTGTCAAGGCAACCAAATATTAACATTTGAATGAGATGTTCTGATTGGAGAGTTGCGTCTGTGCCACTGACTTAGTCTGGATCTAATTCCAGTTGAATAATACAAATGAATGATTAAATACAAACAAATAATAAATAAATAAATAAAAAACAAATAATTGATTTGTTGGATTTTACGTTCCATCTCAACCCCCAAAAAAATCCAAGTTGAAGAATAGGACTTAATCAAACTTTAAATGCACGTTAAATAAAGTCTGACTTGATGCAGCTAAACCAAAAATCGGACTTTTTTTCCCCCATTGGAATTCGGTTGTGCTTTTAGATGGTTGTATAACGATAAACGGCGAGACCCAGATGCAGCTGGGAGGCAGATGGTTCTAGTCCATGATATTTATTATAAACAACAACGGGGGCGAGAGACAGTTCGTGGACAGGCAAAATATCAAAAACCAGGTCAGAGTCCAGGCGGAACAGAGTGGCAGGCAGGCTCGAGGTCAGGGCAGGCTGAATGGTCAGGTAGGCAGGCTCGAGGTCAGGGCAGGCTGAATGGTCAGGCAGGCTCAGGGCTGAATGGTCAGGCTGAGAGGTCTGGCTGAATGGGTCAGGTAGGCAGGCTCGAGGTCAGGGCAGGCTGAATGGTCAGGTAGGCAGGCTCGAGGTCAGGGCAGGCTGAATGGTCAGGTAGGCAGGCTCGAGGTCAGGGCAGGCTGAATGGTCAGGTAGGCAGGCTCGAGGTCAGGGCAGGCTGAATGGTCAGGTAGGCAGGCTCGAGGTCAGGGCAGGCTGAATGGTCAGGTAGGCAGGCTCGAGGTCAGGGCAGGCTGAATGGTCAGGCAGGCTCGAGGTCAGGGCAGGCTGAATGGTCAGGTAGGCAGGCTGAATGATGTCAGGGCAGGCTGAATGGTCAGGTAGGCAGGCTCGAGGTCAGGGCAGGCTGAATGGTCAGGTAGGCAGGCTGAATGGTCAGGTAGGCAGGCTAGTTGTCAGGGCAGGCTGAATGGTCAGGTAGGCAGGCTCGAGGTCAGGGCAGGCTGAATGGTCAGGTAGGCAGGCTCGAGGTCAGGGCAGGCTGAATGATCAGGTAGGCAGGCTCGAGGTCAGGGCAGGCTGAATGGTCAGGTAGGCAGGCTCGAGGTCAGGGCAGGCTGAATGGTCAGGTGGGCGGACTCAGTGTCAGGGCAGGCTAAGGTCAGAACCGGGAGGACTAGAAAAACACAGAATAGGATAAACAAGAGCACGAAAAAAACACACTGGTTGACTTGACAAAACAAGATGAACTGGCAACAGACAAACAGAGGACACGGGTATAAATACACTGGGGATAATGGGGAAGATGGGCGACACCTGGAGAGGGGTGAAGACAAGCACAAAGACAGGTGAAACAGATCAGGGTGTGACAGGCTGAAAAGCATAGTGATAAACATTATTCGTTATTCAACAATCCTTTGGCTGTTTTTTTGAGTGGGTGAATAAAGGTTGATCAACGTTTCAACCAAACATTACCCACATTTCCACATTTAAATTATTACCAGTGAGGGAAACATTGACACTCACTAGAGCTAACTTACTTAACAGACACACAATACACAGAAAAGTGAGACCCAACCTGGTCTCAGAGCATTTTGTATTATTCTGTACGTAAAACCGAGACCCTCCATGTAGTATGATATGTTATGTTACGTTTCGTATGGTATGTATTAATTTGTGGATGTCCATTATCCATTTTGTATGTTCCAATTTGTCGTGGCTAATGTTAGCTATGGGTGGCTAGGTGGCTAACAGTAACATTAGCTAGCTGGCTAACGCTAGATTGTCTAGGATTTAGGGGCTAATGGTTAGGGTTAGGATTAGGTTAATTGGTTAAGGTTGGGGAAGGGTTAGCTAAAAAAGTTCATGTTAGTGTTTGGAGTGTTTGGAGAAGGGTTAGCTAACATGCTAAGTAGTTGCAAAGTAGCTAAAACGTAGTAAGGAGTTACAAAGTTGCTAATTAGCTAAAATGCTAAAGTTGTCCGTGATGAGATTCAAACAACCCTTGGGTTGCTAGGCATTATCTACGCCCACCCATCCACCACGACCAACTACCCTTTTTTTTCGGTCATGTCTTAAGTAACCTTCTGTCTTATGTAACCATACCAAACATAACGTATCACACTTTACATTTACAATGTTACGTCTAGTCCATGATACCAGTCTGAGTTGCCAGGCATGTGGCATGAAGACGACCCAGATTCAAACCACTTATTATTCTAAAGGTGAGTTCTAGTTCAGTCCGAGTTAATAGAGAAGACAACTACCTGAGGGGCAGGTTAGCTAGAGAGACAGAGGGAGAAAGAGGGAGACAGAGAGGGGAGAAAGAGAGGTGGAGAGAGAAAAAGCGAGTGTGGCCTTTTGTCAATTGAATTTTCTCAGCTCCTGTGTCCTTTCTCCTCCATCCTCTCTAGGCTCCTTTTGAAAAAGGTAAAAGGTCATTGAGGAGAGGCGCCGAGGAGAGGGAATGTGTACAAAAAATGTGTTTGTACGAAATGAGACTCCTTCTTCACTTGCGCGTCATCGGGCAAATTAAGTTTACAGAGGTGGATCGCAAAATAAATGTCTAAAGTGGAATAGAGGATGGAGGAGAGAGGATGGAGGAGAGAGGATGGAGGAGAGAGGATGGGGGAGAGAGGATGGAGGAGAGAGGATGGAGGAGAGAGGATGGAGGAGAGAGGATGGAGGAGAGAGGATGGAGGAGAGAGGATGGAGGAGAGAGGACGGAGGAGAGAGGACGGAGGAGAGAGGACGGAGGAGAGAGGACGGAGGAGAGAGGACGAAGGAGAGAGGACGGAGGAGAGAGGACGGAGGAGAGAGGATGGAGGAGAGAGGATGGAGGAGAGAGGACGGAGGAGAGAGGATGGAGGAGAGAGGACGGAGGAGAGAGGATGGAGGAGAGAGGATGGAGGAAAGATTTTATTCCCAAATGAGAAAAGGCCTGTGTGAGAGGACAGAGAGTGATGAGGACTTTATCAGAGGTTGAGAAACACTGGTCTAGTGTATGTTGTTGTTATTGTTGTTGTTTTTGATGTTGTAGTATAAGTATTGTTGTAGTAGTAGTAGTATAATTATTGTTTTTGATGTTGTAGTACAAGTATTGTTGTAGTAGTAGTAGTATAATTATTGTTTTTGATGTTGTAGTATAAGGATTGTTGTTGTTGTAGTATAAACATTGTTGTGGTTGTTGTAGGAAACGTATTGTTCTGGTTGTTGTTGTAGTAGTAGTCCAAGTAGAAGTAGTAGTATTGATGTTGTTGTATTTGTATGTGTATTTAATAAGGATCCCCATTAGTTCCTGCAAAGGCAGCAGCTACTCTTCCTGGGGTTTATTATGGATCCCCATTAGTTCCTGCAAAGGCAGCAGCTACTCTTCCTGGGGTTTATTAAGGATCCCCATTAGTTCCTGCCAAGGCAGCAGCTACTCTTCCTGGGATTTATTATGGATCCCCATTAGTTCCTGCAAAGGCAGCAGCTACTCTTCCTGGGGTTTATTATGGATCCCCATTAGTTCCTGCCAAGGCAGCAGCTACTCTTCCTGGGGTTTATTAAGGATCCCCATTAGTTCCTGCCAAGGCAGCAGCTACTCTTCCTGGGGTTTATTATGGATCCCCATTAGTTCCTGCCAAGGCAGCAGCTACTCTTCCTGGGGTTTATTATGGATCCCCATTAGTTCCTGCCAAGGCAGCAGCTACTCTTCCTGGGGTTTATTATGGATCCCCATTAGTTCCTGCAAAGGCAGCAGCTACTCTTCCTGGGGTTTATTATGGATCCCCATTAGTTCCTGCAAAGGCAGCAGCTACTCTTCCTGGGGTTTATTAAGTATCCCCATTAGTTCCTGCAAAGGCAGCAGCTACTCTTCCTGGGGTTTATTATGGATCCCCATTAGTTCCTGCCAAGGCAGCAGCTACTCTTCCTGGGGTTTATTAAGTATCCCCATTAGTTCCTGCAAAGGCAGCAGCTACTCTTCCTGGGGTTTATTATGGATCCCCATTAGTTCCTGCAAAGGCAGCAGCTACTCTTCCTGGGGTTTATTAAGTATCCCCATTAGTTCCTGCAAAGGCAGCAGCTACTCTTCCTGGGGTTTATTATGGATCCCCATTAGTTCCTGCCAAGGCAGCAGCTACTCTTCCTGGGGTTTATTATGGATCCCCATGAGTTCCTGCCAACGCAGCGGCTACTCTTCCCAGTTCCAGCAACATTAAGGCAGTTACATAGAATATACAACACAGTCAGTTCAATACATATTTGGACATTCACCAAGTTATTGTTATTTTAGCTGTCTACCACAGCATATTGGAGTTAATAATAAATATGAGCTGAGCATTGGGCAATGTAACCAAAAAGGTTGCTGGTTCAAATCCCCAAGCTGACAAGGTAAACATCTGTCATAATAATATATGCCATTTAGCAGACGCTTTTATCCAAAGCGACTTACAGTCATGTGTGCATACATTCTACGTATGGGTGGTCCCGGAATCGAACCCACTACCCTGGCGTTACAAGCGCCATGCTCTACCAACTGAGCTACAGAACCAGAATCCTGCCCACTGTATCCAAATCGGGTGAACAGTGTAGGAATTACAACACGTTTTATATATGCCCCACCCCCCTTTTTTTAAGGGACCAAAAGTAATTGGACAATTGGCTAATCAGCTGTTCCATGGCCAGGTGTGTGTTATTCCCTCATTAGTTAATTTACAAGTAAGCAGATAAAAGGTATAGAGTTCATTTCAAGTGTGGCATTTGCATTTGGAATCTGTTGCTGTTAACCCTCAAATATGAAGTCCAAAGATCTGTCACTGCCAGTGAAGCAAGCCATCATTAGGCTGAAAAATCTAAACCAAAACATTAGGTGTGGCCAAATCAACTATTTGGTACGTTCTTAAAAAGAAATAAGGCACTGGAGAGCTCAGAAAGGCCCGGAAGACCACGGAAAACAACTGGTGGAAGTCTTCCGGGCCTTTTGGTGCTCTCTGAGCTCTCCAGTGTCACATTTCTCTTTAAGAAACGTCCCAAATAGTTGATTTGGCCACACCTAATGTTTTTGTTTAGATTTAATAACAGAATAATTATTTGCCCGGTGAAGAAAAAACAGTTGTCCAGATCAAGAACACCCTCCAGGTGTATCTATGTCAACAATCAAGAGAAGACTTCACCAGAGTAAAAGATTTTATCACAAGATGTAAACCATTGGTAAGCCTTAAAAAAACAACCCAGGAAGACCTGATTAGAGTTGGCCAAAACAACATCTAAAAAAAATGTCTGTACAGTTCTGGAACAACATCCTATGGACAGATGAGGCAAAGATCAAACTGGTACCAGAATGATGTGAAGAGAAGAGTATGGAGAAGGGAAGTAGCTGTTCATGATCAAAAGTATACCACTTCATCTGTGAAGCATGGAGGAGGTAGTGTTATGGAGAAGGGAAGTAGCTGTTCATGATCCAAAGTATACCACCTCATCTGTGAAGCATGGAGGAGGTAGTGGTATGGAGAAGGGAAGTAGCTGTTCATGACCCAAAGTATACCACTTCATCTGTGAAGCATGGAGGAGGTATTGAGAAGGGAAGTAGTTATGTTCCAAAGAGAAGGGAAGAATGCTGTTCATGATCCAAAGTATACCACTTCATCTGTGAAGCATGGAGGAGGTAGTGTTATGGAGAAGGGAAGTAGCTGTTCATGATCCAAAGTATACCACCTCATCTGTGAAGCATGGAGGAGGTAGTGTTATGGAGAAGGGAAGTAGCTGTTCATGATCCAAAGTATACCACTTCATCTGTGAAGCATGGAGGAGGTAGTGTTATGGAGAAGGGAAGTAGCTGTTCATGATCCAAAGTATACCACTTCATCTGTGAAGCATGGAGGAGGTAGTGTTATGGAGAAGGGAAGTAGCTGTTCATGATCCAAAGTATACCACCTCATCTGTGAAGCATGGAGGAGGTGGTGTTACGGCGTGGACATGTATGGCTGCTAATGGAACTGGTTCCCTTGTATTTTATTGATGCTGTGATTGCTGACCAAAGCGGCAGGATACATTCTGAAGTGTTTAGGGCTAATGATATTATCTGCTCAGATTCAGCCAAATGCTTCAAAACTCATTGGACAGCGCTTCACAGTGCAGCTGGAAAATGACCCGAAGCAATACTGCGAAAGCAACCCAATCCTTTTTTTTAAGGCAAATAGTTGGAATGTTCTGCAATGGCTCAGTCAATCACCTGACCTGAATCCAATTGAGCGTGCATTTCACTTGCTGAAGGCAAAACTCCCCAAGAACAAGCAGGAACTGAAGACAGCTGTAGTAAAGGCCTGGCAGAGCATCACCAGGGAAGAAACCCAGCATCTGGTGATGTCTATGGGTTCCAGACTTCAGGCAGTTATCGACTGCAAAGGATTTGCAACCAAGTATTAAAACTTACAATTTCATATATGATTACGTTAGTTTATGGGGGGGGGGCTGTGTATAAAAATGGTTGTAATTCCTACACGGTTCATACAATAATTTTGAAAAAACCCTGAAATTGAAGATGAAAGTCTGCACTTTACGCACATCGTGATCGTTTCCTTTCTAATCCATTGTGGGGGCGTACAGAGACATCATGATGGTGTCTTATAGACCTGACCGAAAGTGTTGTTCTTGTTGTAGTAGTGCTACTACTAGTAGTAGTATAAGTGTTGTTGTTGTTGTAGTAGTGCTACTACTAGTAGTAGTATAAGTGTTGTTGTTGTTGTAGTAGTGCTACTACTAGTAGTAGTATAAGTATTTTTGTTGTTGTAGTATACAGTCAGTTTTGTTGTAGTACTGCTATTATTAGTAGTATTGTTGTAGTAGTAGTATACAGTCAGTATTGTTGTAGTACTGCTATGAGTAGTATTGTTGTAGTAGTAGTATAAAGTCAGTATTGTTGTAGTACTGCTATGAGTAGTAGTATTGTTGTAGTAGTATACAGGTAGTATTGTTGAAGTACTCCTATTAGTAGTAGTATTGTTGTTGTTGTAGTAGTATACAGTCAGTATTGTTGTAGTAGTACTGCTATTAGTAGTAGTATTATTGTTGTTGTATACATATTGTTCTGGTTGTTGTTTTTGCCAATTAGAAGCTGGGGATGATTAGGTGGCCATGATGGTACGATGGCCAGATTGTTAATTTACACTGGACACGGGGGTTAACATTACTAACCAAATATTACCCAATTATCCACGTTAAAATGACGTAGTGTGCTCAGTGGGATGGCACGTATCGTAATGGGGTGATATGTGGTTGAAACTGGTGGGATGAGCGATAGGAGGATGGGCTCATTGTAATGGTTAGATACCATGCTATTTATCTCATTCCAGGCATTAATATGAGCCTGTCCTCCTATAGATCCTCCCACCAGCCTCCTCTGGTTGAGCTGTTGATCAGTGAGATTACAACCTATATTCACCCACTCAGAAAAAGGACAACCAAAAGTTGGTTGAATTTCTAATATGTACTATGCTTTCAAACCATTTTAAAAGCACAACCAAAAAAAAATCCAATGGGGGAAAAAAACTATGTTTGGTTAAGTTGTCACTAAAACCACAAGGTTACATTTACACAAAGCATAGTTCTGAGATGTTGAGCGTCAACTTTTTCACGTCCCAGTCCTCTTGACTTCGTCTTCCATAACCCATTAGGTCAACAATGTCGTTTGAACGAGTTTGTATCCAGTGGGGTGTGATCTTTAGTGACCACAGAGAGTCAGGACATCCGTTTTCATTTCAATATGGGTTGTTTTTGGTTGTGTTTGGTTGTTTTTGGTTGTGTTTGGTTGTGTTTGGTTGTTTTTGGGGTGTTTGGTTGTTTTTGGTTGTTTTTGGGGTGTTTTTGGTTGTGTTTGGTTGTGTTTGGTTGTTTTTGGGGTGTTTGGTTGTTTTTGGTTGTTTTTGGGGTGTTTTTGGTTGTTTTGGTTGTGTTTTTGTGTTTGGTTGTGTCTGGTTGTGTTTGGTTGTTTTTGGTTGTGTTTGTTTGTTTGGTTGTTTTTTGTGTTTGTGTCTGGTTGTTTTTGGTTGTTTTTGTGTGTTTGGTTGTGTCTGGTTGTTTTTGGTTGTTTTTGGGGTTTTTTGTTGTTTTGGTTGTGTCTGGTTGTTTTTGGTTGTTTTTGGGGTGTTTTTGGTTGTGTTTGGTTGTGTCTGGTTGTGTCTGGTTGTTTTTGGTTGTTTTTGGTTGTGTTTGTTTGTGTTTGTTTTTTGGTTGTTTTTGTTGTGTTTGGCTGGTTGTGTTTGGTTGTTTTTTTTGGTTGTGTTTGGTTGTTTTTGGTTGTTTTTGGGGTGTTTTTGGTTGTGTTTGGTTGTGTCTGGTTGTGTCTCCTGTTTTTGGTTGTTTTTGGGGTTTTTTGGTTGTCTTCATTGTTTTTGGTTGTTTTTGGTTGTGTCTGCCATCTTTGTTTTTGGTTGTGTTTGGTTGTTTTTGTTTGTGTTTGGTTGTGTTTGGTTGTTTTTGGTTGTGTTTGGTTGTGTTTGGTTGTGTTTGGTTGTGTTTGGTTGTTTTTGGTTGTTTTTGGGGTGTTTTTGGTTGTGTTTGGTTGACTGGTTGTTTTTGGTTGTTTTTGGGGTGTTTTTGGTTGTGTTTGGTTGTGTTTGGTTGTGTTTGGTTGTGTTTGGTTGTGTTTGGTTGTTTTTGGTTGTGTTTGGTTGTGTTTGGTTGTTTTGGTTGTGTTTGGTTGTGTTTGGTTGTGTTTGGTTGTGTTTGGTTGTGTTTGGTTGTGTTTGGTTGTGTTTGGTTGTGTTTGGTTGTTTTTGGTTGTGTTTGGTTGTGTTTGGTTGTGTTTGGTTGTTTTTGGTTGTTTCCTTGACCACTCTCCTCTCTAGACCCTTTGACATCTTCATCCTGATAGCCATCTTTGCTAACTGTATAGCGCTGGGGGTGTCCAAGCCTTTCCCTGAGGAAGACTCCAACTCTACCAACCACGATCTGGTGAGTACAACATTAAGACTGTTATATCTATCTCGCTGTTCGACCCCAACACTTTTCTTATCGTTGTCGTTAATTGTTGAGGTTAAACGGAGGAATGTTCGTATGGAGAGGAGCATCAATGGTAAACAGTTCAGTAACATAGAAAACAAAACCAGTGTTTGTTTGTTTTAGAGTGACCTTTTTGTTGTGTTGTTTATAATATCCCAAACGGTCGTGCCACTTTACAACATTAGGGATTCCAGCTCCATATGTGCCACCTAAATTGCATCAATGTTCTGATAGAGAAAGACATTGATGTGACTGCCGTACTGTTCCGTAATTGATGTCTGTTCCAAACCTGTGATTTAACAGCTAATATTGAGATGCATTCATCCCCAACTGCCTATAATGGTTAGACGGATAAGATCTGAAATTATTTGCACATTGATTCGATGAATGAACCGCTGATAGAGTGAATGTGACTGTCTCAGTATTGTATGGTGTGGTGGTTGATAAAGACTGTCTCAGTATTGTATGGTGTGGTGGTTGATAAAGACTGTCTCAGTATTGTATGGTGTGATAAAGACTGTCTCAGTATTGTATGGTTGATAAAGACTGTCTCAGTATTGTATGGTTGATAAAGACTGTCTCAGTATTGTATGGTGTGGTGGTTGATAAAGACTGTCTCAGTATTGTGGTGGTTGATAAAGACTGTCTCAGTATTGTATGGTGTGGTGGTTGATAAAGACTGTCTCAGTATTGTATGGTGTGGTGGTTGATAAAGACTGTCTCAGTATTGTATGGTGTGGTGGTTGATAAAGACTGTCTCAGTATTGTATGGTGTGGTGGTTGATAAAGACTGTCTCAGTATTGTATGGTGTGGTGGTTGATAAAGACTGTCTCAGTATTGTATGGTGTGATAAAGACTGTCTCAGTATTGTATGGTTGATAAAGACTGTCTCAGTATTGTATGGTGTGGTGGTTGATAAAGACTGTCTCAGTATTGTATGGTGTGGTGGTTGATAAAGACTGTCTCAGTATTGTATGGTATAAAGACTGTCTCAGTATTGTGGTTGATAAAGACTGTCTCAGTATTGTATGGTTGATAAAGACTGTCTCAGTATTGTATGGTGTGGTGGTTGATAAAGACTGGCTCAGTATTGTATGGTGTGGTGGTTGATAAAGACTGTCTCAGTATTGTATGGTGTGGTGGTTGATAAAGACTGTCTCAGTATTGTATGGTTGATAAAGACTGTCTCAGTATTGTATGGTTGATAAAGACTGTCTCAGTATTGTATGGTTGATAAAGACTGGCTCACCACCACACAAACAGCTAGAATGGCGGAGAATAATTCACACATATCTAGCATTACAACAGGAGAATAACAGACACCTAGCTACCATGGCAACAGGAGAATAACAGACACCTAGCTACCATGGCAACAGGAGAATAACAGACACCTAGCTACCATGACAACAGGAGAATAACAGACACCTAGCTACCATGGCAACAGGAGAATAACAGACACCTAGCTACCATGACAACAGAAGAATAACAGACACCTAGCTACCATGGCAACAGGAGAATAACAGACACCTAGCTACCATGACAGACAGGAAAATAACAGACACCTAGCTACCATGACAACAGGAGAAAAACAGACACCCAGCTAGCATGGAAGACAGGAGAGAAAAACAAACACATATCTAGCATGACAGACAGGGGAATGACAGAGACCTAGCTGGCATAACAGACAGGGGAATGACAGAGACCTAGCTGGTATAACAGACAGGGGAATGACAGAGACCTAGCTGGTATAACAGACAGGGGAATGACAGAGACCTAGCTGGTATAACAGACAGGGGAATGACAGAGACCTAGCTGGCATAACAGACAGGGGAATGACAGAGACCTAGCTAGCATAACAGACAGGGGAATGACAGAGACCTAGCTGGTATAACAGACAGGGGAATGACAGAGACCTAGCTAGCATGACAGACAGGGGAATGACAGAGACCTAGCTGGCATAACAGACAGGGGAATGACAGAGACCTAGCTAGCATGACAGACAGGGGAATGACAGAGACCTAGCTAGCATAACAGACAGGGGAATGACAGAGACCTAGCTGGTATAACAGACAGGGGAATGACAGAGACCTAGCTAGCATAACAGACAGGGGAATGACAGAGACCTAGCTGGTATAACAGACAGGGGAATGACAGAGACCTAGCTAGCATAACAGACAGGGGAATGACAGAGACCTAGCTAGCATGACAGACAGGGGAATGACAGAGACCTAGCTAGCATGACAGACAGGGGAATGACAGAGACCTAGCTAGCATAACAGACAGGGGAATGACAGAGACCTAGCTAGCATAACAGACAGGGGAATGACAGAGACCTAGCTGGTATAACAGACCTAGCTAGCATGACAGACAGGGGAATATGCTCAGGTGGGTGCGTGACATTGATATAATTAGATGTTCTTTAGGTCTTTCGGAGGAGGACAGCTGAGAAAAGGGGGACACGGTCTTCTTTGCTGTTTTCGTTGAGTCTCTTTCTAATCATAGTTGCAAAAGTTTTGAATTCTCACGGTATCAACTTTGCTCTGATTATCATCAGGTTTTCTTTTTACAGAAATGTTTGGTGATTCATTTGGTATGCCCTGGTGATCGAACGGTCGATCGCGATTGAAATGGTTGGTGACCATTGATCTACTGTATAGTGTTAGCCTGCTCTGGTGTTGCAGTAGTCTGATAGAGCTATAGCTAGGGTTGAAAAGATCCACTACATTCCAAGGTTTTCCAGAATCAGAATACAGTATGTTATGTTTGTTATTTGATGCATGACAATTAGCTTAATAAACTACTTTTAATAAATAGATACTTCAGCTAGCGATATCACTGTGTGTAGCCATGCAAGGCATATGCTCAACAACCCTGCATGGGTGGCACATTGCCTCATGGGTAACGTAGTCTTAATGTTATAAACACATAACAACACAAAAATAATCCCGGAATAAGGAGGGATCAAGCAGGAAATCCAGTATCCTCCAAGCAGGATTGGAAAAACATGGCATTTTGGGAAAATTACCGGAATTTGGGGTAACGATTTGTCTTAGTCACATTGTTAAAGGTTAATGCAATGTATCAATAGCATATCTATTGCACATTCATGTCATGCTATGCAATTGCTCATATCTAGGTTGTTCTCAAAAGTGTTAAACCACTTTGTCATTATGGGTTTATTGTCTCCAGATTGATGAGAAAAAGAACACACACAATTTAATCCATTTTATAATAAGGCTGTATCTTTTACAAAATGTGGAAAAATTCAACCCCACCCCCAATGTTGACTCCAATGCTTCCAACATGTAAACAGTGTGGTTATAGTCTTAACATTCACTCACTGAATTGTGCTAGTAGTGTTATACTAAAGGTTGTACTGTATTGCAATGGGTAGTCTACTTACAATATTGTTTTGCTTTCAGACATATAGATCTTTTTTTTAGTCCTGACTGCTGTGATGTTTCCGCTTAACAGACTGAGTTTGATGGCTAAATAGCTACTTCAGCTTAACAGAGTCAGTGTGATGGCTGCACAGCCAACCTTAACAAAGATGGCTACACAGCTCAGCTTAACAGAGTGAGTGTGATGGCTACACAGCCAACCTTAACAAAGATGGCTACACAGCTCAGCTTAACAGAGTGAGTGTGATGGCTACACAGCTCAGTTTAACAAAGATGGCTACACAGCTCAGCTTAACAGAGTGAGTGTGATGGCTACACAGCTCAGTTTAACAAAGATGGCTACACAGCTCAGCTTAACAGATTGTGAGTGTGATGCTAATGTACAGCTAGTTTAACAAAGATGGCTACACAGCTCAGCTTAACAGAGTGAGTCTGATGGCTACACAGCTCAGCCATACCAGAGTGTCAGTTATGGGTTTACAGCTCTCCTTAAAGTGAGTCTGATGGCTACACAGCTCAGCTTAACAGATTTTATAATACAGCTCAGCTTAACAAAATGTGTGATGGCTACACAGCTCACCCCCAATGTTGAGTCTGATGGCTTCACAGCATGTAAACAGTGTGAGTTATAGTCTTAACACACTCACCTGAATTGAGTCTGATGGCTACACAGCTCAGTACTGTATTGCAGGGTGAGTCTGATGGCTACACAGCTTTGCTTTCAACAGATATGAGTCTGACTGGCTACACAGCTCATCTTAACAGAGTGAGTGTGATGGCTACATGGCTACACAGCCAGCTTAACAGAGTGAGTGTGATGGCTACACAGCTCACCTTAACAGAGTGAGTCTGATGGCTACACAGCTCAGCTTAACAAAGATGGCTACACAGCTCAGCTTAACAGAGTGAGTCTGATGGCTACACAGCTCAGCTTAACAGAGTGAGTCTGATGGCTACACAGCTCAGTTTAACAAAGATGGCTACACAGCTCAGCTTAACAAAGATGGCTACACAGCTCAGCTTAACAGAGTGAGTCTGATGGCTACACAGCTCAGCTTAACAGAGTGAGTCTGATGGCTACACAGCTCAGCTTAACAGAGTGAGTCTGATGGCTACACAGCTCAGCTTAACAGAGTGAGTCTGATGGCTACACAGCTCAGCTTAACAGAGTGAGTCTGATGGCTACACAGCTCAGCTTAACAGAGTGAGTCTGATGGCTACACAGCTCAGCTTAACAGAGTGAGTCTGATGGCTACACAGCTCAGCTTAACAAAGTGAGTCTGATGGCTACACAGACTGGATGTCCTTTGGATGGTCGACCATTCTTGATACACGCGGGAAACTGTTGCGCGTGGGAAAAACCCAGCAACGTTGCAGTTCTTGACACAAAACGGTGCGCCTGGCACCTACTAACGTCTCCTCCCCTTCATCTACACTGATTGAAGTGGATTTAACAAGTGACATCAATAAGGGATTCATAGCTTTCACCTGGATTCACCTGGTCAGTCTAGGTCAGTGGAAATATCAGGTTTTCTTAATGTTTTGTAGACTCCGTGTAGAAATGACACTACATTGACTGCATAGGATTCATATCGCCCTTTAAATCCTATAAATCAGAGTTGCAAACTGAGCAGTTAATTACCATGAAGTGCTTAGCTATAAAATGTTTATGAATGGCAAAATAGAGTTGACTTTACATTGACTACATTTAATTCGTATATAGACCCTTCATCTGTGTGTTGTAGACCACAGTAACTTAACTGTGTTGTGGAGGAGGGCCGTTAATGAAGTATTACATGACCCTCAACTACACGATTTGATCCGTAACATTTACCCTGAGGATTCAACACTATGGAGATCTCTATGCACCGTTGACCTCAGTGAGACGAAGAAGAAGAAGGTAAGTCACAGGCCTGTACCTGCTGGTCGGGGGGAAATGGGGCTGGTACAGGTTATAAATCACCATAGCGTATTCGCTAACACTGGTATGGCAGAAGTTCACTGTTGAGAACAGCCATAATGATGACGCTACGCTGTCATTGTCACGATGCATCTATTAAGATTTTATGAAGATACCTACATAGGGGCGGCAGGTAGCCTAGTGGTTAGAGTGTAGAGGCGGCAGGTAGCCTAGTGGTTAGAGTGTAGAGGCGGCAGGTAGCCTAGTGGTTAGAGTGTAGAGGCGGCAGGGTAGCCTAGTGGTTAGAGTGTAGAGGCGGCAGGTAGCCTAGTGGTTAGAGTGTAGAGGCGGCAGGTAGCCTAGTGGTTAGAGTGTAGAGGCGGCAGGTAGCCTAGTGGTTAGAGTGTAGAGGCGGCAGGGTAGCCTAGTGGTTAGAGCGTAGAGGCGGCAGGTAGCCTAGTGGTTAGAGCGTTGGACTAGTAACCGAAAGGTTGCAAGTTCGAATCCCCGAGCTGACAAGGTACAAATCTGTCGTTCTGCCCCTGAACAGGCAGTTAACCCACTGTTCCCAGACCGTCATTGAAAATAAGAATCTGGTCTTAAATGACTTGCCTGGTAAAATAAAGGGGGGAAAAAATGTAAAAATATGGGATCTTGCATAGCATGACATGAATATGCTATAGAGGGCTATTACCCTTCGATAATGCGGTTGGGACCTGTTATAACACGTCCATGACATGCTTACAGATGAGTATTAAATGGGTTATGGGATATGTAGATGTGTAGTCAATCATTACCTGTAGCCAGTCCATCCCATGCCTAAAGTGATGTGCCCTGTCGGTGATTTAAATGTAACCTAGACAGATAAAGGGATCATTGTGGCAAGTAAGTAAGCTGTTAGCCATGTTTATGTATCAGCCAGTCAGCTAGTCAGCTAGTCAGCTAGTCAGTCAGTCAGTCAGTCAGTCAGTCAGTCAGTCAGTCAGTCAGTAAGCTGTAAGCCATGTTTATGTATCAGCCAGTCAGCCAGTCAGTCAGTCAGTCAGTTAGTTAATTGGCCAGCCAGCCAGTCAGTCAGTCAGTCAGTTAGTTAATTGGCCAGCCAGTCAGTCAGTCAGTCACTCAGCCAGCTAGTCAGTCAATCAGTTAGTCACGGTCAGCCAGCCATCCATCCAGTCAGCCAGCTAGTCAGTCAATCAGTTAGTCACGGTCAGCCAGCCAGCTAGTCAGCCAGCTAGTCAGTCAATCAGTTAGTCACGGTCAGCCAGCCATCCATCCAGTCAGCCAGCTAGTCAGTCAATCAGTTAGTCACGGTCAGCCAGCCAGCTAGTCAGCCAGCTAGTCAGCCAGCCATCCATCCATCCAGTCATCCATCCATCCAGTCAGCCAGCCATTCAGTCAACCTGGAAAGTCAGCCAACCAGTCAGCCTGTGAGTCTGTCATTCACAGTCAGCCAGCCAGCTAGGCAGTTAGCCATCCAGTCAGCCAACCAGCTAGGCAGTCAGCCATCCAGTCAGCCAGCCAGCTAGGCAGTCAGCCATCCAGTCAGCCAGCCAGCTAGGCAGTCAGCCATCCAGTCAGCCAGCCAGCTTGGCAGTTAGCCATCCAGTCAGCCAGCCAGCTTGGCAGTTAGCCATCCAGTCAGCCAGCCAGCTTGGCAGTTAGCCATCCAGTCAGCCAGCCAGCTTGGCAGTTAGCCATCCAGTCAGCCAGCCAGCTTGGCAGTCAGCCATCCAGTCAGTCTGTCAGTCAGCTGTAACACTAGAGAACCCAAACAGTACAGGCATATCCTGTTAATGGACAAATGGATGGAGGGATGGAGGGATGGAGGTATGGATGGAGGGATGGAAGTATGGATGGAAGGATGGATGGAGGGATGGAGGGAGGGATGGAGGGAGGGATGGAGGGATGGAGGTATGGATGGAGGGATGGAGGTATGGATGGAAGGATGGATGGAGGGATGGAGGGATGGAGGGATGGAGGGATGGAGGGATGGATGGATGGAGGTATGGATGGATGGATGGATGGAGGGATGGAGGTATGGATGGAGGGATGGAGGGATGGATGGATGGAGGGATGGATGGATGGAAGGATGGAGGTGGAGGGATGGATGGAGGGATGGAGGGATGGAGGTATGGATGGAGGGATGGAGGTATGGATGGAGGGATGGAGGTATGGATGGAAGGATGGAGGGATGGGAAGTATGGATGGAAGTATGGATGGAGGGATGGAGGTGGATGGAAGGATGGATGGAGGGATGGAAGGATGGATGGAGGTATGGATGGATGGAGGGAAGGATGGAAGGGATGGAGGTATGGATGGAGGGATGGAGGTGGATGGAAGGATGGATGGAAGGATGGATGGAGGGATGGAGGTATGGATGGAGGTATGGATGGAGGGATGGAGGTATGGATGGAGGGATGGAGGTATGGATGGAAGGATGGAGGTATGGATGGAAGGATGGATGGAGGGATGGAGGTATGGATGGAGGGATGGAGGTATGGATGGAGGGATGGAGGTATGGATGGAAGGATGGAGGGATGGAGGGAAGGATGGAAGTATGGATGGAAGGGATGGAGGGATATGGATGGAAGGATGGATGGAGGTATGGATGGAAGGATGGATGGAGGGAAGGAGGGATGGAGGGATGGAGGTATGGATGGAGGGATGGAGGTATGGATGGAAGGATGGATGGAGGTATGGATGGAAGGATGGATGGAGGGATGGAGGGATGGAGGGATGGAGGTATGGATGGAAGGATGGATGGATGGATGGATGGATGGAGGTATGGATGGAGGGATGGAGGTATGGATGGAGGGATGGATGGAGGGATATGGATGGAGGGATGGAGGGATGGATGGAGGGATGGAGGTATGGATGGAGGGATGGAGGTGGATGGAAGGGGATGGAGGTGGATGGATGGAGGGATGGAGGGAAGGATGGATGGAGGGATGGAGGGAAGGATGGATGGAGGGATGGAGGTATGGATGGAGGGATGGAGGTATGGATGGAAGGATGGATGGAGGGATGGATGGATGGAGGGGGATGGATGGAGGGATATGGATGGAAGGGATGGAGGGATGGAGGGAAGGATGGATGGAGGGATGGAGGGATGGATGGATGGAAGGATGGATGGAGGGATGGAGGGATGGAGGATGGAGGGATGGAGGGATGGATGGAGGTATGGATGGAAGGATGGATGGATGGATGGAGGGATGGAGGGATGGAGGTATGGAGGGATGGATGGATGGAGGGATGGAGGGAAGGATGGATGGAGGGATGGAGGGATGGAGGGATGGATGGAAGGATGGATGGAGGGAAGGATGGATGGATGGAGGGATGGAGGTATGGATGGAAGGATGGATGGAGGGAAGGATGGATGGATGGAGGGATGGATGGATGGAAGGGATGGAGGGATGGAGGGATGGAGGTATGGATGGAGGGATGGAGGTGGAGGGATGGAGGGATGGATGGAGATGGAGGGATGGATGGAGGGATGGAGGTATGGATGGAGGGATGGAAGTATGGATGGAAGGATGGATGGAGGGATGGAAGTATGGATGGAAGGATGGATGGAGGGATGGAAGTATGGATGGAAGGATGGATGGAGGGATGGACAGGCCTGATTCTAACAGTGAGTTTCACACGTCTGTTGTTTTGCAAAGAGAAGGGTTTTCCCTCTTTAACCCCAGTCTTATGTAACCATCAGACAGTGTGGCACTGGAGAGGGAGGGAGGGATGGACGTGGCTCTGACTGATATCTGACTACGAGTCTCGACCAGAGCCCTATATTTAAAGAGACAACTTTTAGAATTTTAAATATCGTTCTAATTCTAGACATTATGTTAAATAATAATGACATTGTGAAATATTCCTCATGTTATGTTAATGGGAGCAAACATGGCTGCCATATAATGTTGTAGTGTCATCTAGATGCATTATAATCAGGAAATCTCAATGCCAACCAGTCAGTTAGTTAGTCAGTCAGCCAGGTACTCAGTCAGTTAACTAGTCAGTCAATCAGACAGTTAGTTAGTCAGTCAGCCAGTCAGTCAGCCAGGTACTCAGTCAGTTAGCTAGTCAGTCAATCAGACAGTTAGTTAGTCAGTCAGCCAGTCAGTCAGCCAGGTACTCAGTCAGTTAGCTAGTCAGTCAATCAGACAGTTAGTTAGTCAGTCAGCCAGGTACACAGTCAGTTAGCTAGTCAGTCAGCCTGTCAGACATTCAATATCCCAACTCTCAAAATATTTTGCTCTGGCATTGGGTAGTTAGGTCAGTAGTTACTGGAATCGACTCTATATGCAATGTGCTTACTTACTTTGTCTTGTTTTTTTATTCTTGTTCTTGTTTTTTATTTCTTGGCACTAGGTAGGTACAGTATATAGGCAGGCAGGCAGGCAGGCAGGCAGGCAGGCAGGCAGGCAGGCAGGCAGGCAGGCAGGCAGGCAGGCTGGCAGGCTGGCTGGTATGTGACGCTGACCGAAGACTGACAAAGAGACCTGAGGAAGACCTGAGAAGTCAACATTGTTTTGCCAATAACACAACAAGGAAACATAGATTGCAGTATAATGTAGGTTACACAGTGACCCTAAAGAGGTCTCAGGTGCTGCCATGTCACTGATGCCAGCAGGGGTGGACTGGCCATAGGACAGTTCTGGCAAATGCCAGATGGGCTGATCCATTTTAAGCCCAGTGGGCCAGTCTAAATATTTTTTTTCTGTTGCTCAAAATGATAACTATTTGGCTAGTAATGGGGAGCCTCGAGGAAAATATGGGCCGGTGTGAGGGCCTCAAGGGAAACACAGGCCGGCGCGGGGGCCTCAATGGAAACACAGGCCGGCGCGGGGGCCTCAAGGGAAACACAGGCCGGCGCGGGGGCCTCAAGGGAAACACAGGCCGGCGCGGGGGCCTCAAGGGAAACACAGGCCGATGCGGGGGCCTCAATGGAAACAGGCCGATGTAGGGGCCTCAATGGAAACAGGCCGATGCGGGGCCTCAATGGAAACACAGGCCGGCGCGGGGGCCTCAAGGGAAACACAGGCCGGCGCGGGGGCCTCAAGGGAAACACAGGCCGGCGCGGGGGCCTCAATGGAAACACAGGCCGGCGCGGGGGCCTCAATGGAAACACAGGCCGGCGCGGGGGCCTCAAGGGAAACACAGGCCGGCGCGGGGGCCTCAATGGAAACACAGGCCGGCGCGGGGGCCTCAATGGAAACACAGGCCGGCGCGGGGGCCTCAATGGAAACACAGGCCGGCGCGGGGGCCTCAAGGGAAACACAGGCCGGCGCGGGGGCCTCAATGGAAACACAGGCCGGCGCGGGGGCCTCAATGGAAACACAGGCCGGCGCGGGGGCCTCAAGGGAAACAGGCCGATGTGGGGGCCTCAAGGGAAACAGGCCGATGTAGGGGCCTCAATGGAAACACAGGCCGGCGCGGGGGCCTCAAGGGAAACAGGCCGATGTAGGGGCCTCAATGGAAACACAGGCCGGCGCGGGGGCCTCAATGGAAACACAGGCCGGCGCGGGGGCCTCAAGGGAAACAGGCCGATGTGGGGGCCTCAAGGGAAACAGGCCGATGTAGGGGCCTCAATGGAAACACAGGCCGGCGCGGGGGCCTCAAGGGAAACAGGCCGATGTGGGGGCCTCAAGGGAAACAGGCCGATGTAGGGGCCTCAAGGGAAACACAGGCCGATGTGGGGGCCTCAATGGAAACACAGGCCGGCGCGGGGGCCTCAAGGGAAACAGGCCGATGTGGGGCCTCAAGGGAAACAGGCCGATGTAGGGGCCTCAAGGGAAACACAGGCCGATGTGGGGCCTCAATGGAAACACAGGCCGATGTGAGGGCCTCAATGGAAACACAGGCCGATGTGGGGGCCTCAATGGAAACACAGGCCGATGCGGGGGCCTCAATGGAAACACAGGCCGATGTGGGGCCTCAATGGAAACACAGGCCGATGCGGGGGCCTCAATGGAAACACAGGCCGATGTGGGGCCTCAATGGAAACACAGGCCGATGTAGGGGCCTCAAGGGAAACAGGCCAATGTAGGGGCCTCAATGGAAACACAGGCCGATGCGGGGGCCTCAAGGGAAACAGGCCAATGTGGGGCCTCAATGGAAACACAGGCCGATGTGGGGCCTCAATGGAAACACAGGCCGATGCGGGGGCCTCAAGGGAAACACAGGCCGATGTGGGGCCTCAATGGAAACACAGGCCGATGTGGGGCCTCAATGGAAACACAGGCCGATGTGGGGCCTCAATGGAAACACAGGCCGATGTGGGGCCTCAATGGAAACACAGGCCGATGTGGGGCCTCAAGGGAAACACAGGCCGATGTGGGGGCCTCAATGGAAACACAGGCCGATGTGGGGGCCTCAATGGAAACACAGGCCAATGTAGGGGCCTCAATGGAAACACAGGCCGATGCGGGGGCCTCAAGGGAAACAGGCCGATGTGGGGGCCTCAATGGAAACACAGGCCGATGTGGGGCCTCAATGGAAACACAGGCCGATGTGGGGCCTCAATGGAAACACAGGCCGATGTGGGGGCCTCAATGGAAACACAGGCCGATGCGGGGGCCTCAATGGAAACACAGGCCGATGCGGGGGCCTCAAGGGAAACAGGCCGATGTAGGGGCCTCAATGGAAACACAGGCCGATGTGGGGGCCTCAATGGAAACACAGGCCGATGTGGGGCCTCAATGGAAACACAGGCCGATGTGGGGGCCTCAATGGAAACACAGGCCGATGTGGGGCCTCAATGGAAACACAGGCCGGTGTGGGGCCTCAATGGAAACACAGGCCGATGTGGGGGCCTCAATGGAAACACAGGCCGATGTGGGGCCTCAATGGAAACACAGGCCAATGTAGGGGCCTCAATGGAAACACAGGCCGATGTAGGGGCCTCAAGGGAAACAGGCCAATGTAGGGGCCTCAATGGAAACACAGGCCGATGTGGGGCCTCAAGGGAAACAGGCCAATGTAGGGGCCTCAATGGAAACACAGGCCGATGTAGGGGCCTCAAGGGAAACAGGCCAATGTAGGGGCCTCAATGGAAACACAGGCCGATGTGGGGCCTCAATGGAAACACAGGCCGATGTGGGGCCTCAAGGGAAACACAGGCCGATGTGGGGGCCTCAAGGGAAACAGGCCGATGTGGGGGCCTCAAGGGAAACAGGCCGATGTGGGGGCCTCAAGGGAAACAGGCCGATGTGGGGGCCTCAAGGGAAACAGGCCGATGTAGGGGCCTCAAGGGAAACACAGGCCGATGTGGGGGCCTCAATGGAAACACAGGCCGATGTGGGGGCCTCAATGGAAACACAGGCCGATGTGGGGGCCTCAATGGAAACACAGGCCGATGCGGGGGCCTCAATGGAAACACAGGCCGATGTGGGGCCTCAATGGAAACACAGGCCATTGCGGGGGCCTCAATGGAAACACAGGCCGATGTGGGGCCTCAATGGAAACACAGGCCGATGTAGGGGCCTCAAGGGAAACAGGCCAATGTAGGGGCCTCAATGGAAACACAGGCCGATGCGGGGGCCTCAAGGGAAACAGGCCAATGTGGGGCCTCAATGGAAACACAGGCCGATGTGGGGCCTCAATGGAAACACAGGCCGATGCGGGGCCTCAAGGGAAACACAGGCCGATGTGGGGCCTCAATGGAAACACAGGCCGATGTGGGGCCTCAATGGAAACACAGGCCGATGTGGGGCCTCAATGGAAACACAGGCCGATGTGGGGCCTCAATGGAAACACAGGCCGATGCGGGGGCCTCAAGGGAAACACAGGCCGATGCGGGGGCCTCAATGGAAACACAGGCCGATGTGGGGGCCTCAATGGAAACACAGGCCAATGTAGGGGCCTCAATGGAAACACAGGCCGATGCGGGGGCCTCAAGGGAAACAGGCCGATGTGGGGGCCTCAATGGAAACACAGGCCGATGTGGGGCCTCAATGGAAACACAGGCCGATGTGGGGCCTCAATGGAAACACAGGCCGATGTGGGGGCCTCAATGGAAACACAGGCCGATGTGGGGGCCTCAATGGAAACACAGGCCGATGCGGGGGCCTCAAGGGAAACAGGCCGATGTAGGGGCCTCAATGGAAACACAGGCCGATGTGGGGGCCTCAATGGAAACACAGGCCGATGTGGGGCCTCAATGGAAACACAGGCCGATGTGGGGGCCTCAATGGAAACACAGGCCGATGTGGGGCCTCAATGGAAACACAGGCCGGTGTGGGGCCTCAATGGAAACACAGGCCGATGTGGGGGCCTCAGTGGAAACACAGGCCGATGTGGGGCCTCAATGGAAACACAGGCCAATGTAGGGGCCTATATGGAAACACAGGCCGATGTAGGGGCCTCAAGGAAACAGGCCAATGTAGGGGCCTCAATGGAACCAAGGGCCGATGTGGGGCCTCAAGGGAAACAGGCCAATGTAGGGGCCTCAATGGAAACACAGGCCGATGTAGGGGCCTCAAGGGAAACAGGCCAATGTAGGGGCCTCAATGGAAACACAGGCCGATGTGGGGCCTCAATGGAAACAGGCCGATGTAGGGGCCTCAAGGGAAACACAGGCCGATGTGGGGCCTCAAGGGAAACAGGCCGATGTGGGGGCTCAAGGGAAACAGGCCGATGTGGGGCCTCAAGGAAACACAGGCCGATGTGGGGCCTCAAGGGAAACAGGCCGATGTAGGGGCCTCAAGGGAAACACAGGCCGATGTGGGGGCCTCAATGGAAACACAGGCCGATGTAGGGGCCTCAATGGAAACACAGGCCGGCGCGGGGGCCTCAAGGGAAACAGGCCGATGTGGGGGCCTCAATGGAAACACAGGCCGATGTAGGGGCCTCAAGGGAAACAGGCCGATGTAGGGGCCTCAATGGAAACACAGGCCGATGTAGGGGCCTCAAGGGAAACAGGCCGATGTAGGGGCCTCAATGGAAACACAGGCCGGTGTAGGGGCCTCAAGGGAAACAGGCCGATGTAGGGGCCTCAATGGAAACACAGGCCGATGTAGGGGCCTCAAGGGAAACAGGCCGATGTGGGGGCCTCAATGGAAACACAGGCCGATGTAGGGGCCTCAAGGGAAACAGGCCGATGTAGGGGCCTCAATGGAAACACAGGCCGATGTAGGGGCCTCAAGGGAAACAGGCCGATGTAGGGGCCTCAATGGAAACACAGGCCGGTGTGAGGGCCTCAAGGGAAACAGGCCAATGTAGGGGCCTCAAGGGAAACACAGGCCGATGTGGGGGCCTCAAAGGAAACAGGCCGATGTGGGGGCCTCAAAGGAAACAGGCCGATGTGGGGGCCTCAAAGGAAACAGGCCGATGTGGGGGCCTCAAAGGAAACAGGCCGATGTGGGGGCCTCAAAGGAAACAGGCCGATGTGGGGGCCTCAAGGGAAACACAGGCCGATGTGGGGGCCTCAAAGGAAACAGGCCGATGTGGGGCCTCAAAGGAAACAGGCCGATGTGGGGGCCTCAAGGGAAACACAGGCCGATGTGGGGCCTCAATGGAAACACAGGCCGATGCGGGGGCCTCAAGGGAAACAGGCCGATGTGGGGGCCTCAAGGGAAACACAGGCCGATGTGGGGGCCTCAAGGGAAACAGGCCGATGTAGGGGCCTCAATGGAAACACAGGCCGATGTGAGGGCCTCAATGGAAACACAGGCCGATGTGAGGGCCTCAATGGAAACACAGGCCGATGTGAGGGCCTCAATGGAAACAGGCCGATGCGGGGCCTCAAGGGAAACACAGGCCGATGTAGGGGCCTCAAGGGAAACAGGTCGATGTGGGGCCTCAATGGAAACAGGCCGATGTGGGGCCTCAAGGGAAACAGGCCGATGTCTTTCGAGGGAAAACATGGGCTGGTGTTTTGGAAATACCCAGAACAATTTCTGGATGCCAGTACTGTTTAGTCGATCAAATGTGGATCCTTCTGATCAAATATGTACTGGCCCATTTCATACTATTTTGCCGACCCAGACCATACTGTGCTTCCTTTGTCCTTTCAAGAACAGTTTCAACTGTAGTGTGTAACTGGGCCAGCTCAGTACAGCTTGGTCTGGCTTGGATTGACTCAGTATTGTGGAAAGGGCATAAGGTATGGTAGGAGAATGACTTTTATTCCTTAATTTACCAGAAGAGTGGGGCTACAACCACTTTTACCCAGTTTAGCACTCGTGAGATGCAGTATGGCAAATTGGGCTCATCTGGGACTGAGATCAGCTGAACATTGGTCCCATCTGAGACTGAGATCAGCTGAACATTGGTCCCATCTGGGACTGAGATCAGCTGAACATTGGTCCCATCTGAGACTGAGATCAGCTGAACATTGGTCCCATCTGAGACTGAGATCAGCTGAACATTGGTCCCATCATGGACTGAGATCAGCTGAACATTGGTCCCATCTGGGACTGAGATCAGCTGAATATTGGTCCCATCTGGGACTGAGATCAGCTGAACATTGGTCCCATCTGAGACTGAGATCAGCTGAACATTGGTCCCATCTGGGACTGAGATCAGCTGAACATTGGTCCCATCATGGACTGAGATCAGCTGAACATTGGTCCCATCTTGGAACTGAGATCAGTTCGACATTGGTCCCATCATGGACTGAGATCAGTTCGACATTGGTCCCATCATGGACTGAGATCAGTTCGACATTGGTCCCATCTGGGACTGAGTTCAGCTTAACATTGTGTGACACAAAACAGAGGAAGGGGGAAATGGTTTTCTATTCCGTCAGGTCTGGAGTCACAGCCATGTTGTATGAATGAATTTGGAAGGGGTTGAATGTGCATAAGATCCATGTTATGAGTGTAATTTTTCTGTCAAATGGCTCATTCTGTGTCCTGGCTGTTATCCAGTGTGAAGGCAGCAGCGTTTGTATTATATATGCCGTTGCCCTGTGACACACAGCCCGTTGCCGTGCCACCCCAGGAGATTATAATCGCTCTGAGTGCTTCCTTCAGATTTGATCCGATAAAAAGATTGTAATCGTTCTCTCCATCAGCCCATTACTATGGTGATGTCTGTGTTACTATGGTATTCTCTGTGTTACTATGGTATTCTCTGTGTTACTATGGTATTCTCTGTGTTACTATGGTGTTCTCTGTGTTACTATGGTGTTCTCTGAGTTACTATGGTGATGTCTGTGTTACTATGGTATTATCTGTGTTGCTATGGTGATGTCTGTGTTACTATGGCCTTGTATGTGTTACTATGGCCTGTCTTTGTTACTATGGTATTTCATCAGTCCTAGCATTACTATAGCCGTGTTTGGTTACTGATGGCATTTGGTTTTTAAGCTTAACATCCTGGCCTAACAACCAGACAGATTGTTAAAGACCCTAACAACCAGACAGTCCTTTCAACAATCAGACAGATCCTAGCATTACTATGGTATTTTAAAGACCCCAACAACCAGACAGATCCTGCATTAAAGACCCTAACAACCAGACAGATCCTGCTTAAAGACCCAAATTACCAGACATATCCTGCCAGACAGATCCTGCATAAAGACCCTAACAACCAGACAGATCCTGCTTAAAGACCCCAACAACCAGACAGATCCTGCTTAAAGACCCTAACAACCAGACAGATCCTGCTTAAAGACCCCAACAACCAGACAGATCCTGCTTAAAGACCCTAACAACCAGACAGATCCTGCTTAAAGACCCCAACAACCAGACATATCCTGCTTAAAGACCCTAACAACCAGACAGATCCTGCTTAAAGACCCAAACAACCAGACATATCCTGCTTAAAGACGCTAACAACCAGACAGATCCTGCTTATAAAGACCCTAACAACCAGACAGATCCTGACCCCCACAACCAGACAGATCCTGCTTAAAGACCCAACAACCAGACAGATCCTGCATAAAGACCCTAACAACCAGACAGATCCTGCATTAAGACCCCAACAACCAGACAGATCCTGCTTAAAGACCCTAACAACCAGACAGATCCTGCATAAAGACCCAACAACCAGACAGATCCTGCATAAAGACCCAAACAACCAGACAGATCCTGCTTAAAGACCCAACAGACCCTAACAACCAGACAGATCCTGCTTAAAGATCCAGACAGATCCTGCTTAAAGACCCCAACAACCAGACATATCCTGCTTAAAGACCCTAACAACCAGACAGATCCTGCTTAAAGACCCAAACAACCAGACATATCCTGCTTAAAGACGCTAACAACCAGACAGATCCTGCTTATAAAGACCCAACAACCAGACAGATCCTGCATAAAGACCCTAACAACCAGACAGATCCTGCTTATAAAAACCCTAACAACCAGACAGATCCTGCTTAAAGACCCAACAACCAGACAGATCCTGCATAAAGACCCTAACAACCAGACAGATCCTGCTTATAAAGACCCTAACAACCAGACGGATCCTGCTTATAAAGACCCCAACAACCAGACAGATCCTGCTTAAAGACCCCAACAACCAGACAGGTCCTGCTTAAAGACCCCAACAAAAAGACAGACAGATCCTGCATAAAGACCCTAACAACCAGACAGATCCTGCTTAAAGACCCCAACAACCAGACAGATCCTGCTTATAAAGACCCCAACAACCAGACAGATCCTGCATAAAGACCCCAACAACCAGACAGATCCTGCTTAAAGACCCCAACAACCAGACAGATCCTGCTTAAAGACCCTAACAACCAGACAGATCCTGCATAAAGACCCCAACAACCAGACAGATCCTGCTTAAAGACCCTAACAACCAGACAGATCCTGCATAAAGACCCCAACAACCAGACAGATCCTGCTTAAAGACCCCAACAACCAGACAGATCCTGCTTAAAGACCCTAACAACCAGACAGATCCTGCATAAAGACCCTAACAACCAGACAGATCCTGCTTAAAACAACCAGACCCTGCTTAAAGACCCTAACAACCAGACAGATCCTGCAGATTAAAGACCCCAACAACCAGACAGATCCTGCTTAAAGACCCAACAACCAGACAGATCCTGCTTAAAACAACCAGACCCCAACAACCAGACAGATCCTGCTTAAAGACCCTAACAACCAGACAGATCCTGCTTAAAAACAACCAGACCCAACAACCAGACAGATCCTGCTTAAAGACCCTAACAACCAGACAGATCCTGCTTAAAGACCCCAACAACCAGACAGATCCTGCATAAAGACCCTAACAACCAGACAGATCCTGCTTATAAAAACCCTAACAACCAGACAGATCCTGCTTAAAGACCCAACAACCAGACAGATCCTGCATAAAGACCCTAACAACCAGACAGATCCTGCTTATAAAGACCCTAACAACCAGACGGATCCTGCTTATAAAGACCCCAACAACCAGACAGATCCTGCTTAAAGACCCCAACAACCAGACAGATCCTGCTTAAAGACCCCAACAACCAGACAGATCCTGCATGAAGACCCTAACAACCAGACAGATCCTGCTTAAAGACCCCAACAACCAGACAGATCCTGTTTAAAGACCCCAACAACCAGACAGATCCTTCTTAAAGACCCCAACAACCAGACAGATCCTGCATAAAGACCCTAACAACCAGACAGATCCTGCATAAAGACCCCAACAACCAAACAGATCCTGCATAAAGACCCTAACAACCAGACAGATCCTGCTTAAAGACCCCAACAACCAGACAGATCCTCCTTAAAGACCCCAACAACCAGACAGATCCTGCTTAAAGACCCAACAACCAGACAGATCCTGCTCATAAAGACCCTAACAACCAGACAGATCCTGCATAAAGACCCTAACAACCAGACAGATCCTGCTTAAAGACCCCAACAACCAGACAGATCCTGCTTATAAAGACCCCAACAGCCAGACATATCCTGCTTAAAGACCCCAACAACCAGACATATCCTGCTTAAAGACCCCAACAACCAGACAGATCCTGCATAAAGACCCTAACAACCAGACAGATCCTGCATAAAGACCCTAACAACCAGACAGATCCTGCATAAAGACCCTAACAACCAGACAGATCCTGCTTAAAGACCCCAACAACCAGACAGATCCTGCTTATAAAGACCCTAACAACCAGACAGATCCTGCATAAAGACCCTAACAACCAGACAGATCCTGCGTAAAGACCCTAACAACCAGATAGATCCTGCATAAAGACCCTAACAACCAGACAGATCCTGCTTAAAGACCCCAACAACCAGACAGATCCTGCTTAAAGACCCCAACAACCAGACAGATCCTGCTTAAAGACCCTAACAACCAGACAGATTCTGCTTAAAGACCCCAACAACCAGACATATCCTGCTTAAAGACCCTAACAACCAGACAGATCCTGCTTAAAGACCCAACAACAAGACTGATCCTGCATAAAGACCCTAACAACCAGACAGATCCTGCTTAAAGACCTAACAACCAGACAGATCCTGCATAAAGACCCTAACAACCAGACAGATCCTGCTTAAAGACCCCAACAACCAGACAGATCCTGCATAAAGACCCTAACAACCAGACAGATCCTGCATAAAGACCCTAACAACCAGACATATCCTGCTTAAAGACTCCAACAACCAGACATATCCTGCTTAAAGACCCCAACAACCAGAAAGATCCTGCTTAAAGACCCCAACAACCAGACATATCCTGCTTAAAGACCCCAACAACCAGACAGATCCTGCTTATAAAGACCCAACAACCAGACAGATCCTGCATAAAGACCCTAACAACAAGACAGATCCTGCTTATAAAGACCCTAACAACCAGACAGATCCTGCTTAAAGACACAACAACCAGACAGATCCTGCATAAAGACCCTAACAACCAGACAGATCCTGCTTATAAAGACCCTAAGAACCAGACGGATCCTGCTTATAAAGACCCTAACAACCAGACGGATCCTGCTTATAAAGACCCTAACAACCAGACAGATCCTGCTTATAAAGACCCTAACAACCAGACGGATCCTGCTTATAAAGACCCCAACAACCAGACAGATCCTGCTTAAAGACCCCAACAACCAGACAGATCCTGCATAAAGACCCTAACAACCAGACAGATCCTGCTTCAAGACTCCAACAACCAGACAGGTCCTGCTTAAAGACCCATGAACCAGACAGATCCTGCTTATAAAGACCCTAACAACCAGACAGATCCTGTATAAAGACCCTAACAACCAGACAGATCCTGCTTATAAAGACCCTAACAACCAGACAGATCCTGCTTAAAGACCCCAACAACCAGACAGATCCTGCATAAAGACCCTAACAACCAGACAGATCGTGCATAAAGACCCTAACAACCAGACAGATCCTGCTTAAAGACCCCAACAACCAGACAGATCCTGCTTAAAGACCCCAACAACCAGACAGATCCTGCTTAAAGACCCCAACAACAAGACAGATCCTGCATAAAGACCCTAACAACCAGACAGATCCTGCTTAAAGACCCCAACAACCAGACAGATCCTGCTTAAAGACCCCAACAACCAGACAGATCCTGCTTAAAGACCCAACAACCAGACAGATCCTGCTTATAAAGACCCTAACAACCAGACAGATCCTGCTTATAAAGACCCTAACAACCAGACGGATCCTGCTTATAAAGACCCTAACAACCAGACAGATCCTGCTTATAAAGACCCTAACAACCAGACGGATCCTGCTTATAAAGACCCTAACAACCAGACAGATCCTGCTTATAAAGACCCTAACAACCAGACAGATCCTGCTTATAAAGACCCCAACAACAAACAACTAACTACATCACACCAATTAGAATGCATGTCCAAGCCTTGTTGTGGTCCGTCTGAGCTGGTTGACCTTAAAGGTAATTGTATTCTAAGTGATGCTGGCTGAATTACAATGAAGTATCTGCAGTACATAGAAATAAATAGATAAACAGGTGCCATTTGAAAAGACTAACAAAGCAGTCATCCGCCTCTGTTTTGGTGACAAGGGATGTGGCCTTGGAGAAATGTGACCACTCTCAAATTCATAGACTGAACTGTGCATGCGAGACCTGACCATCCATGATATCAATTTTATCATTTAAACATGTTTTGAGGCTATACAGTGTTTGTTTACATTTAATAAAACAAGCCTTATATATTGGGTTTGGATGGGGTGTGACAGTTGAACTAAAAAAGTATATTCTTCAAGAATTAATGAATATATATTATTATGACAGAGGGACAGAGTTTGACAGAGGGACTGTCTGTCTGTTTGGCAGAGGGACTGTCTGTTTGTTTGACAGAGGGACTTTCTGTTTGGCAGAGGGACTGTCTGTCTGTTTGGCAGAGGGACTGTCTGTTTGTTTGGCAGAGGGACTGTCTGTTTGTTTGGCAGAGGGACTGTCTGTTTGGCAGAGGGACTGTCTGTTTGTTTGGCAGAGGGACTGTCTGTTTGTTTGACAGAGGGACTTTCTGTTTGTTTGGAAGAGGGACTGTCTGTCTGTTTGGCAGAGGGACTGTCTGTTTGTTTGGCAGAGGGACTGTCTGTCTGTTTGGCAGAGGGACTGTCTGTTTGTTTGGCAGAGGGACTGTCTATTTGTTTGGCAGAGGGACTGTCTGTTTGTTTGACAGAGGGACTGTCTGTTTGTTTGGCAGAGGGACTGTCTGTTTGTTTGGAAGAGGGACTGTCTGTTTGGCAGAGGGACTGTCTGTTTGGCAGAGGGACTGTCTGTTTGTTTGGCAGAGGGACTGTCTGTCTGTTTGGCAGAGGGACTGTCTGTTTGTTTGGCAGAGGGACTGTCTATTTGTTTGGCAGAGGGACTGTCTGTTTGTTTGACAGAGGGACTGTCTGTTTGTTTGGCAGAGGGACTGTCTGTTTGTTTGGAAGAGGGACTGTCTGTTTGGCAGAGGGACTGTCTGTTTGGCAGAGGGACTGTCTGTTTGGCAGAGGGACTGTCTGTTTGTTTGACAGAGGGACTGTCTGTCTGTTTGGCAGAGGGACTGTCTGTTTGTTTGACAGAGGGACTGTCTGTCTGTTTGGCAGAGGGACTGTCTGTTTGTTTGACAGAGGGACTTTCTGTTTGTTTGGCAGAGGGACTGTCTGTTTGTTTGGCAGAGGGACTGTCTGTTTGTTTGACAGAGGGACTTTCTGTTTGTTTGGCAGAGGGACTGTCTGTTTGTTTGACAGAGGGACTGTCTGTTTGTTTGGCAGAGGGACTGTCTGTTTGTTTGGCAGAGGGACTGTCTGTTTGTTTGACAGAGGGACTGTCTGTTTGGCAGAGGGACTGTCTGTTTGTTTGGCAGAGGGACTGTCTGTTTGGCAGAGGGACTGTCTGTTTGTTTGACAGAGGGACTGTCTGTTTGTTTGACTTAGAGACAGAGAGACTGTTTGTTTGTTTAAAAGAGAGAAAGAGATACTGTCTGTTTATTTGTCAGAGTTACTGTCTTTTCATTTGACAGAGACAGAGAATGTCTGTTCATTTGGCAGAGAGACAGACTGTCTATTCATTTGGCACAGAGACAGATTGTCTGTTCGTTTGACAGAGAGACTGTCTGTTCGTTTGTCAGAGAGACAGAGACTGTCTGTTTCTTTGGAAGAGGGAGAGAGAGACTGTCTGTTCGTTTCGCAGAGAGACTCTGTTCATTTGATAGAGATACAGAGAGACTGCCTGGTCGTTTGACAGAGAGACAGAGACTTTTTGTTCGTTTGACAGCTCTAAATGCTCTATGTCCTGATAAGCAGCTTACTCTCTCTCCTCCCTGTCTCCTCCCCCCTTCACTCTCTCCATCCCTCCATCCCTACCCCCTCACTCTTTCGTGCTATTTTGCTCTCTCTTTCTCCCCTCCCCCTCTCCTCACAATAGTGTGTGTGATGAGTAGTAAAAACACATTTGGATAGTGTAGGGGCAGAGGTTAGGGCTGGGGCTGAGACTGGCAGGGGCTGAGGCTGGGACTGGGGCTGGGACAGGGACTGGGACTGGGTCTAGGGCTGAGGCTGAGGCTGGGACTGGGAGGGGCTGAGGCTGGGACAGGGGCTGGGACAGGAACTGGGACAGGGACTGGGACTGGGTCTAGGGCTGAGGCTGGCAGGGGCTGAGGCTGGGTGGGACAGGGATTGGGACTGGGTCTAGGGCTGAGGCTGGTGCTGGGGCTGGGACAGGGACTGGGACTGGGTCTAGGGCTGAGGCTGGGACTGGCAGGAGCTTAGGCTGGGACAGGGATTGGGACTGGGTCTAGGGCTGAGACTGGGACTGGGACTGGCAGGGGCTGAGGCTGGGACTGGCAGGGGCTGAGGCTGGGACAGGGATTGGGACTGGGTCTAGGGCTGAGGCTGGGACAGGGACTGGGACTGGGTCTAGGGCTGAGGCTGGGACAGGGACTGGGACTGGGTCTAGGGCTGAGGCTGAGGCTGAGGCTGGGATGGGAGGGTTGGATATATTTGAGGTGAGTCTTTTAAAACATGTGCCATGTGCCAATGTGCTCATTTCGGTCAGTGCAACTGCAGATATTTAATAAGAGCGACCAAAACGCTGGTTTTAACGGTGACGCAGTTGGTAATGACGTGGATTTTGAGAGCAGCCTATCCAGCCGCGACGCAGCCGTGGCGGTCCCCTCGGAATAAGAGACGTGCCAGTGAACCGCGTAAACATAAATAAAATAAAAAAGATTTTCCCCCAATTTACCTGGTTGAGCAGCTTCACATGTGTGTGTCTTTTTCCATGATTGACATACCTATATACTTTATTTATCTTGTTCAAGTAGGCTATCCATCGCCATATTCAAAGAGCTCTCCGTTGAGCCTACCAAAGACACACTACACTGAACTATTCAGACATCCTGTGATTCAATTTAAAAAAAAGATAATTTTAACCAAGCAAGATTAAGAACAAATTATTATGTACAATGACAGCCTAGGAACAACAGGTTAACTGCCTTATTCAGGGGCAGTTAACAACAGATTTTTGCCTTGTCAGCTCAGGGATTCGATCTTGCAACCTTTCGGTTACTAGTCCAACGCTCTAACCACTAGGTTACCCTGCCGCCCCTACGCTCTAACCACTAGGCTACCCTGCCGCCCCTACGCTCTAACCACTAGGCTACCCTGCCGCCCCTACACTCTAACCACTAGGCTACGTGCCTCCTCTACGCTCTAACCACTAGGCTACCCTGCCACCTCTACACTCTAACCACTAGGCTACCCTGCCGCCTCTACACTCTAACCACTAGGCTACCTGCCGCCTCTACACTCTAACCACTAGGCTATCCTGCCGCCTCTACACTCTAACCACTAGGCTACCTGCATCCTCTACACTCTAACTACTAGGCTACCCTGCCGCCTCCACACTCTAACCACTAGGCTACCCTGCCGCCTCTACACTCTAACCACTAGGCTACCCTGCCGCCTCTACACTCTAACCACTAGGCTACCTGCCGCCTCTACACTCTAACCACTAGGCTTTCCTGCCGCCTCTACACTCTAACCACTAGGCGACCTGCCTCCTCTACGCTCTAAACACTAGGCTACCCTGCCGCCTCTACGCTCTAACCACTAGGTTACCCTGCCGCCCCTACGCTCTAACCACTAGGCTACCCTGCCGCCCCTACGCTCTAACCACTAGGCTACCCTGCCGCCCCTACGCTCTAACCACTAGGCTACCCTGCCGCCCCTACGCTCTAACCACTAGGCTACCCTGCCGCCCCTACACTCTAACCACTAGGCTACGTGCCTCCTCTACACTCTAACTACTAGGCTACCCTGCCGCCTCTACACTCTAACCACTAGGCTACCTGCCTCCCTACACTCTAACCACTAGGCTACCCTGCCGCCTCTACACTCTAATCACTAGGCTACCTGCATCCTCTACATCCTCTACTACCCTCTAACTACCACTAGGCTACCCTGCCGCCTCTACACTCTAACCACTAGGCTACGTGCCTCCTCTACACTCTAACTACTAGGCTACCCTGCCGCCTCTACACTCTAACCACTAGGCTACCTGCCTCCCCTACACTCTAACCACTAGGCTACCCTGCCGCCTCTACACTCTAACCACTAGGCTACCTGCATCCTCTACACTCTAACCACTAGGCTACCCTGCCGCCTCTACACTCTAACCACTAGGCTACCCTGCCGCCTCTACACTCTAACCACTAGGCTACCTGCCGCCTCTACACTCTAACCACTAGGCTTTCCTGCCGCCTCTACACTCTAACCACTAGGCTACCCTGCCGCCTCTACACTCTAACCACTAGGCGACCTGCCTCCTCTACGCTCTAACCACTAGGCTACCTGCCTCCTCTACACTCTAACCACTAGGCTACCCTGCCACCTCTACACTCTAACCACTAGGCTACCCTGCCGCCTCTACGCTCTAACCACTAGGCTACCCTGCCGCCTCTACACTCTAACCACTAGGCTACCCTGCCGCCTCTACACTCTAACCACTAGGCTACCTGCCGCCTCTACGCTCTAACCACTAGGCTACCTGCCTCCCCTACACTCTAACCACTAGGCTACCTGCCGCCTCTATGCTCTAACCACTAGGCTACCCTGCCGCCCCTCCACTCTAACCACTAGGCTACCCTGCCTCCTCTACACTCTAACCACTAGGCTACCTGCCGCCTCTACACTCTAACCACTAGGCTACCCTGCCTCCTCTACACTCTAACCACTAGGCTACCTGCCGCCTCTACACTCTAACCACTAGGCTACCCTGCCTCCTCTACACTCTAACCACTAGGCTACCTGCCGCCTCTACACTCTAACCACTAGGCTACCCTGCCGCCCCTACACTCTAACCACTAGGCTACCTGCCGCCTCTACGCTCTAACCACTAGGCTACCTGCCACCTCTACGCTCTAACCACTAGGCTACCTGCCGCCTCTACACTCTAACCACTAGGCTACCTGCCTCCTCTACACTCTAACCACTAGGCTACCTGCCGCCTCTACGCTCTAACCACTAGGCTACCCTGCCGCCTCTACACTCTAACCACTAGGCTACCCTGCCGCCTCTACGCTCTAACCACTAGGCTACCCTGCCGCCTCTACACTCTAACCACTAGGCTACCTACCGCCTCTACGCTCTAACCACTAGGCTACCCTGCCGCCTCTACACTCTAACCACTAGGCTACCCTGCCGCCTCTACACTCTAACCACTAGGCTACCCTGCCGCCTCTACGCTCTAACCACTAGGCTACCTGCCGCCTCTACGCTCTAACCACTAGGCTACCTGCCGCCTCTACGCTCTAACCACTAGGCTACCCTGCCGCCTCTACGCTCTAACCACTAGGCTACCTGCCGCCTCTACGCTCTAACCACTAGGCTACCCTGCCGCCCCTACGCTCTAACCACTAGGCTACCCTGCCGCCTCTACACTCTAACCACTAGGCTACCCTGCCTCCTCTACACTCTAACCACTAGGCTACCCTGCCTCCTCTACACTCTAACCACTAGGCTACCCTGCCTCCTCTACACTCTAACCACTAGGCTACCTGCCACCTCTACACTCTAACCACTAGGCTACCTGCCGCCTCTACACTCTAACCACTAGGCTACCCTGCCACCTCTACACTCTAACCACTAGGCTACCCTGCCACCCCTACACTCTAACCACTAGACTACCCTGCCACCTCTACACTCTAACCACTAGGCTACCTGCCGCCTCTACACTCTAACCACTAAGGCTACCCTGCCTCCTCTACACTCTAACCACTAGGCTACCCTGCCTCCTCTACACTCTAACCACTAGGCTACCCTGCCGCCTCTACACTCTAACCACTAGGCTACCCTGCCACCTCTACACTCTAACCACTAGGCTACCCTGCCACCTCTACACTCTAACCACTAGGCTACCTGCCACCTCTACACTCTAACCACTAGGCCACCCTGCCACCTCTACACTCTAACCACTAGGCTACCCTGCCTCCTCTACACTCTAACCACTAGGCTACCCTGCCACCTCTACACTCTAACCACTAGGCTACCCTGCCACCTATACACTCTAACCACTAGGCTACCTGCCGCCTCTACACTCTAACCACTAGGCCACCCTGCCACCTCTACACTCTAACCACTAGGCTACCCTGCCGCCTCTACACTCTAACCACTAGGCTACCCTGCCGCCTCTACACTCTAACCACTAGGCTACCCTGCCGCCTCTACACTCTAACCACTAGGCTACCTGCCGCCTCTACACTCTAACCACTAGGCTACCCTGCCGCCTCTACACTCTAACCACTAGGCTACCCTGCCGCCTCTACACTCTAACCACTAGGCTACCTGCCGCCTCTACGCTCTAACCACTAGGCTACCCTGCCGCCTCTACACTCTAACCACTAGGCTACCCTGCCGCCTCTACACTCTAACCACTAGGCTACCTGCCGCCTCTACGCTCTAACCACTAGGCTACCCTGCCGCCTCTACACTCTAACCACTAGGCTACCTGCCGCCTCTACGCTCTAACCACTAGGCTACCCTGCCGCCTCTACACTCTAACCACTAGGCTACCCTGCCGCCTCTACGCTCTAACCACTAGGCTACCCTGCCGCCTCTACACTCTAACCACTAGGCTACCCTGCCGCCTCTACACTCTAACCACTAGGCTACCTGCCGCCTCTATGCTCTAACCACTAGGCTACCCTGCCGCCTCTACACTCTAACCACTAGGCTACCTGCCGCCTCTACACTCTAACCACTAGGCTACCCTGCCGCCTCTACACTCTAACCACTAGGCTACCTGCCGCCTCTATGCTCTAACCACTAGGCTACCCTGCCGCCTCCACGCTCTAACCACTAGGCTACCCTGCCGCCTCTACCCTCTAACCACTAGGCTACCTGCCGCCTCTACACTCTAACCACTAGGCTACCCTGCCTCCTCTACACTCTAACCACTAGGCTACCTGCCGCCTCTACGCTCTAACCACTAGGCTACCCTGCCTCCTCTACACTCTAACCACTAGGCTACCCTGCCGCCTCTACACTCTAACCACTAGGCGACCTGCCTCCTCTACGCTCTAACCACTAGGCTACCTGCCTCCTCTACACTCTAACCACTAGGCTACCCTGCCGCCTCTACGCTCTAACCACTAGGCTACCCTGCCGCCTCTACACTCTAACCACTAGGCTACCCTGCCGCCTCTACGCTCTAACCACTAGGCTACCCTGCCGCCTCTACACTCTAACCACTAGGCTACCCTGCCGCCTCTACACTCTAACCACTAGGCTACCTGCCGCCTCTACACTCTAACCACTAGGCTACCCTGCCACCTCTACACTCTAACCACTAGGCTACCTGCCGCCTCTATGCTCTAACCACTAGGCTACCCTGCCACCTCTACACTCTAACCACTAGGCTACCCTGCCACCTCTACACTCTAACCACTAGGCTACCCTGCCACCTCTACACTCTAACCACTAGGCTACCTGCCACCCCTACACTCTAACCACTAGTCTACCTGCCGCCTCTACACTCTAACCACTAGGCTACCCTGCCGCCTCTATGCTCTAACCACTAGGCTACCTGCCGCCTCTACACTCTAACCACTAGGCTACCTGCCGCCTCTACGCTCTAACCACTAGGCTACCTGCCGCCTCTACACTCTAACCACTAGGCTACCTGCCGCCTCTACGCTCTAACCACTAGGCTACCCTGCCGCCTCTACACTCTAACCACTAGACTACCTGCCGCCTCTACGCTCTAACCACTAGGCTACCTGCCGCCTCTACACTCTAACCACTAGGCTACCTGCCGCCTCTACACTCTAACCACTAGGCTACCTGCCGCCTCTACACTCTAACCACTAGGCTACCCTGCCGCCTCTACACTCTAACCACTAGGCTACCCTGCTGCCCGTATGTCAACGGCTGATGTATCTTGCTTGTTGAGAATGCCTTCTATTGTCTTGACACAAGAACCTAATAGAGAGAAGATATCATGCTTCTGACCCCACCTCCTATTTAAAAATGGTTGTTTAAAAATAAAAGTTTGTTTTTTCATTTTGTTTACGAAACAAATTTATTAGATTAATTCACCGTCCTTGGCTTTGAGAATGTCCAGGTTTTTTTGACAATGTCTTTGGCTATTTTTTTTGCAATGGACGTTCTCACAAATCCATGATCGGTGAATTATTCTATTAAGGACTGTCCGTGGCTTCGTGAGACTGACTTTGGCCACAGATGGTTTTACGAAGCCACGGAGGGTCTCACAATGCCAAGAACCGTGAATTATTCCAAAACATTTTGTTTTGTAATTGAAATGAAAAACAAACAATCTGTTTTTTTGAAAACAACAATAATTAAATATTGATATGATACCATAAGTCAAATATATTTTTTCTTGTTATTATTTTTTTTAAGTCTGCATTGTTGGAAAACATTTCAGTCTAGATGGTGCCGACAAGACAGCTCTGCTTCCAAAGCAACTTTGCAGTATTTAGTTGTTTTTTTTTGTGTGTTATTTCGTACATTATTATCCCATGAAGACTTTTGTATTACTACATAGTACCAGAAATAGCTTTTGGATATCAGAGCGGCGGTAGCTCACCAGCATTACGACCAGAGATACGACTTTCCAGCATTGGATCCTTTGTTTGTACACCCCAGGGCAGTTATATTTATCCCAGAGACTATCTGTACCTCCCAGAGACCTCCCAGAGACTATCTGTACCTCCCAGAGACCTCCCAGAGACTATCTGTACCTCCCAGAGACTATCTGTACCTCCCAGAGACCTCCCAGAGACTATCTGTACCTCCCAGAGACCTCCCAGAGACTATCTGTACCTCCCAGAGACTATCTGTACCTCCCAGAGACCTCCCAGAGACTATCTGTACCTCCCAGAGACTATCTGTACCTCCCAGAGACCTCCCAGAGACTGCTTCAAGATGCTGCTGGCGGAGAAGAGGTATTTGGAGTGCACTTCTAGTCCGACTCAGGACCATCCACCGTGCTTCCGAGTATATTACTCGCTATTGTTCAGTCCCTGGACAATAAAGTAGACGAGCTCAGGGCGAGGATCTCTTTCCAGAGCGACATCAGGGACTGTAACATACTCTGTTTCACAGAATCATGGCTCTCTCCAGATTTACTGTCCCCATCATACATCCATCTGGATTCACAGTTCATCACACAGACACACAGGAATAAAGACCTCCTTGGGAAGAAGAAAGGTGGAGGTGTATGTTTCATGATTATCTGCTCATGGTGTGATTGAGATAACAAGTCCTTTTGTTAACCCGACCTCACAATCAAATGTTGACTGTAATTACCTCCCGAGAGACTTCTCTTCGGTTATAGTTACAGCAGTATATATATTCCCCCTCAAGCCGATACCACGACGGTGTCACAAAGCCACTCCTGCGTTGTCTTGGCTGTGTGCTTAGGGTCGTTGTCCTGTTGGAAGGTGAACCTTCACCCCAGTCTGTGGTCCTGTCTTTGCTCCGTTCATCTTTCCCTCCATCCTGACTAGTCTCCCAGTCCCTGCCGCTGAAAAACATCCCCACAGCATGATGCTATACACATACATACATATAAATAAATGTTCCTTTATTATTTTCCACCACTCCCCTAATCGGAGTAAACCAATGAACAACAAACACTTAGGCTTCTACTTCCTGCTTAGACAAACGATATACATTTTGCAGACATTACAGTCTATTTTAATAGTTATGTATTTTGTTTTGTTTTTGCTCCTGTCCTTCCTCTAATCTCAACGATCTATTTCGGGACGCTCCGGCAGCGGCGCCGGACAGGCGGGACGCTCCGGCAGCGGCGCCGGACAGGCGGGACGCTCCGGCAGAGGCGCCGGACAGGCGGGAGGCTCCGGCAGCGGCGCCGGACAGTCGGGACGCTCCGGCAGCGCCGGACAGGAGGGAACACCTGTGTTGATGGGACGGAGAGACAGCCTGGTGCGGGGTGCCGGCACTGGTGGTACCGGGCTGGGGACACACACCTCAGGGCGAATGCCTTGCATACTACGCCAAATCAACTGCTCTCTCTCTTCGCACTCCCCCAATTCTATTAACACCTCCTCGAGTGTCTCCTCATCTCCCATCCGTTCACTCTCCTCCATTCTGTCCAATAACTCCTCGACCCTCTCAGACTCAGCCCTCAGCTTCGCCGACAGCTCGGATAACATCCATGGCTCCTTTCGGTAAACAGGGGAGTTGGCTCAGGTCTGGCTCCTGACTCTGCCACACTCTCCCTGTGCCCCCAAGAAAATTTTGGGGGTGCGTCTCGGGCTTCCAGCCGCTCTGCCGTGCTAGCTCCTCATAATGCCGCCTCTCTGCCTTCGCTGCCTCCAGCTCGGCTTTGGGGCGGCAATATTCCCTGGCTCTGCCCAGGGTCCTTTCCCGTCAAGGATCTCCTCCCAAGTCCATTTATCCAAATAGTGCAGCCTCTCCCACTGCTGCTGCTGCTGCTCCTGCTGCTGTTGCTGCTGCCTCTGTTGCTGCTGCCTCTGTTGCTGCTGCCTCTGTTGCTGCTGCCTCTGTTGCTGCTGCCTCTGTTGCTGCTGCCTCTGTTGCTTCTCCTGCTGCTGCCTTTGCTGCTGCTGCTGCTGCTTTGCTGCACCTGTCGCTTCTCCTGCTGCTGCTGTTGCCTCTGTTTACCACGCCGCTTGGTCCTTGGTTGGTGGGTGATTCTGTAAGGGTTTTCTGGTGAAAGAGAAGTGGACCAAAAAGCAGCATGGTGGTTATTCATGTTCTTTAATTTATAAAGAAACTACACATGAGATAACTAACAAAAACAACAAACGTGAGCAAACCTAAAACAGTCCTATCTGGTGCAAACACAGAGACAGGAACAATCACCCACAAACACACAGTGAAACCCAGGCTACCTAAGTATGATTCTCAATCAGAGACAACTAATGACACCTGCCTCTGATTGAGAACCATACTAGGCCGAAAACAAAGAAATACCCAAAACCTAGAAAAACAAACATAGACTGCCCACCCAACTCACGCCCTGACCATACTAACTAAATACAAAACACAGGAAATAAAGGTCAGAACGTGACACATCTAGTTGTTTGTATTCTGAGTCATCTAGTTGTTAGTATTCTGAGTCATCTAGTTGTTAGTATTCTGAGTCATCTAGTTGTTAGTATTCTGAGTCATATAGTTGTTAGTATTCTGAGTAATTTAGTTGTTAGTATTCTGAGTCATCTAGTTGTTATTAGTTGTTAGTATTCTGAGTCATATAGTTGTTAGTATTCTGAGTCATATAGTTGTTAGTATTCTGAGTCATCTAGTTGTTAGTATTCTGAGTCATATAGTATTCTGTTAGTATTTCTGAGTCATCTAGTTGTTAGTATTCTGAGTCATATAGTTGTTAGTATTCTGAGTAATTTAGTTGTTAGTATTCTGAGTCATCTAGTTGTTATTAGTTGTTAGTATTCTGAGTCATTTAGTTGTTAGTATTCTGAGTCATTTAGTTGTTAGTATTCTGAGTCATTTAATTGTTAGTATTCTGAGTCATCTAGTTGTTATTAGTTGTTAGTATTCTGAGTCATTTAGTTGTTAGTATTCTGAGTCATCTAGTTGTTTAGTTGTTAGTATTCTGAGTCATTTAGTTGTTAGTTTTCTGAGTCATCTAGTTGTTAGTATTCTGAGTCATGTTGTTAGTATTCTGAGTCATTTAGTTGTTAGTTTTCTGAGTCATCTAGTTGTTATTAGTTGTTAGTATTCTGAGTCATTTAGTTGTTATTAGTTGTTAGTATTCTGAGTCATTTAGTTGTTAGTTTTCTGAGTCATTTAGTTGTTATTAGTTGTTAGTATTCTGAGTCATTTAGTTGTTAGTATTCTGAGTCATCTAGTTGTTATTAGTTGTTAGTATTCTGAGTCATTTAGTTGTTAGTATTCTGAGTCATTTAGTTGTTAGTATTCTGAGTCATTTAATTGTTAGTATTCTGAGTCATCTAGTTGTTAGTTTCTGAGTCATGTTGTTAGTATTCTGAGTCATTTAGTTGTTAGTATTCTGAGTCATCTAGTTGTTATTAGTTGTTAGTATTCTGAGTCATTTAGTTGTTAGTTTTCTGAGTCATCTAGTTGTTATTAGTTGTTAGTATTCTGAGTCATTTAGTTGTTAGTTTTCTGAGTCATCTAGTTGTTATTAGTTGTTAGTATTCTGAGTCATTTAGTTGTTATTAGTTGTTAGTATTCTGAGTCATTTAGTTGTTAGTTTTCATGTTGTTAGTCATTTAGTTGTTATTCTGAGTCATTTAGTTGTTAGTATTCTGAGTCATCTAGTTGTTAGTATTCTGAGTCATTTAGTTGTTATTAGTTGTTAGTATTCTGAGTCATTTAGTTGTTAGTTTTCTGAGTCATTTAGTTGTTATTAGTTGTTAGTATTCTGAGTCATCTAGTTGTTAGTATTCTGAGTCATTTAGTTGTTATTAGTTGTTAGTATTCTGAGTCATCTAGTTGTTATTAGTTGTTAGTATTCTGAGTCATTTAGTTGTTAGTTTTCTGAGTCATCTAGTTGTTATTAGTTGTTAGTATTCTGAGTCATTTAGTTGTTAGTATTCTGAGTCATTTAGTTGTTAGTATTCTGAGTCATCTAGTTGTTATTAGTTGTTAGTATTCTGAGTCATCTAGTTGTTATTAGTTGTTAGTATTCTGAGTCATCTAGTTGTTATTAGTTGTTAGTATTCTGAGTCATCTAGTTGTTATTAGTTGTTAGTATTCTGAGTCATCTAGTTGTTATTAGTTGTTAGTATTCTGAGTCATCTAGTTGTTATTAGTTGTTAGTATTCTGAGTCATCTAGTTGTTATTAGTTGTTAGTATTCTGAGTCATCTAGTTGTTATTAGTATTCTGTCATTTAGTTGTTATTTTCTGAGTCATCTAGTTGTTATTAGTATGTTAGTATTCTGAGTCATCTAGTTGTTATTAGTTGTTAGTATTCTGAGTCATCTAGTTGTTATTAGTTGTTAGTATTCTGAGTCATTTAGTTGTTAGTATTCTGAGTCATCTAGTTGTTATTAGTTGTTAGTATTCTGAGTCATCTAGTTGTTATTAGTTGTTAGTATTCTGAGTCATCTAGTTGTTATTAGTTGTTAGTATTCTGAGTCATCTAGTTGTTATTAGTTGTTAGTATTCGTAATCTTCAGCTCCGTTCAACCCATCTTTCCCACCATCCATGTTGAATTTCTACTTGTCATTGTCACGTTCTGACCTTAGTTCTTGTGTGTTTTCCTTGTTTTAGTGTTGGTCAGGACGTGAGCCGGGTGGGCATTCTATGCTGTGTGTCTAGTGTGTCTATTTCTATGTTTGGCCTGATATGGTTCCCAATCAGAGGCAGGTGTTAGTCATTGTCTCTGATTGTCATAAACGTTCTGAACCTTTCTATTCCCACAATAAATGTATGTTTTGTTTGTTGCTAAAAGTATTATTATATTATTGATCGATTGACTATCAAATCAAATGTATTTATATAGCCCTTCGTACATCAGCTGATATCTCAAAGTGCTGTACAGAAACCCAGCCTAAAACCCCAAACTGCAAGCAATGCAGGTGTAGAAGCACGGTTGGCTAGTTGAAAAACTCCTAGAAAGGCAATAACCTAGGAAGAAACCTGAGTCAACCAGGCTTGTTAGTTTTTGTGGCCAGTCCTCTTCTGGCTGTGTTGTTAGTGGAGATTATAAACCTTAGAGAGGAACCAGGCTATGAGGGGTGGCCAGTCCTCTTCTGGATGTGCCGGGTGGAGATTATAAACCTAGAGAGGAACCAGGCTATGAGGGGTGGCCAGTCCTCTCCTGACTGTGCCGGGTGGAGATTAGAAACCTAGAGAGGAACCAGGCTATGTGGGGTGGCCAGTCCTCTTCTGGCTGTGCCGGGTGGAGATTATAAACCTAGAGAGGAACCAGGCTATGAGGGGTGGCCAGTCCTCTCCTGACTGTGCATCTAGGTGGAGATTAGAAACCTAGAGAGGAACCAGGCTATGTGGGGTGGCCAGTATTCCATCTTTGTTAGTATTCTGTGTCATCTAGGTGGAGATTAGAAACCTTTAGAGAGGAACCAGGCTATTAGTTGGGTATTCTGAGTCCTCTAGTTGGCTGTGCCGGGTGGAGTCATTAGAAACCTAGAGAGGAACATCAGGTTATGTTGTGGCCAGTCCTCTTCTGACTGTGCCGGGTGGAGATTAGAAAAACCTAGAGTTAGGAACCAGGCTATGTGGGGTGGCCTGAGTCCTCTTCTGGCTGTGCCGGGTGGAGATTAGAAAAACCTAGAGAGGAACCAGGTCATTTGGGGTGGTAGTCCTCTCCTGACTCATCTAGGTTAGGAGATTAGAAACCTAGAGAGGAACCTGAGGCATTTAGGGTGGCCAGTCCTCTTCTGGCTGTGCCGGGTGGAGATTCTGAAACATCTAGAGAGGAACCAGGCTATGTTGGGTGGTATTCCTCATTCTGGCTGTGCCGGATGGAGATTAGAAACCTGAGAGGAACCAGGTTATGTTGTTAGCCAGTCCTCTTCTGACTGTGCCGGGTGGAGATTAGAAACCTAGAGAGGAACCAGGCTATGTGGGGTGGCCAGTCCTCTTCTGGCTGTGCCGGGTGGAGATTAGAAAAACCTAGAGAGGAACCAGGCTCATGTAGGGTGGCCAGTCCTCTTCTGGCTGTGCCGGGTGGAGATTAGAAACCTAGTTTGTTAGTATTCTGAGGAACCAGGCTATGTGGGGTGGCCAGTCCTCTTTGGCTGTGCATCGGGTGGAGATTAGAAAAATCTAGAGAGGAACCAGGCATATGTGGGGTATTCTGAGTCCTCTTCTGGCTGTGCCGGGTGGAGATTATAAACCTGAGAGGAACCAGGCTATGTGGGGTGGCCAGTCCTCTTCTGGCTGTGCCGGGTGGAGATTATAAACCTAGAGAGGAACCTGGCTATAGTGGGGTGGCCTGAGTCCTCTTCTGGCTGTGCCGGGTGGAGATTATAAACCTAGAGAGGAACCAGGCTATGTTGGGTGGCTGAGTCCTCTTTGGCTGTGCCGGGTGGAGATTATAAACCTAGAGTTAGGAACCAGGCTATGTAGGGTGGCCAGTCCTCTTCTGGCTGTGCCGGGTGGAGATTATAAACCTAGAGAGGAACCAGGCTATGTGGGGTGGCCAGTCCTCTTCTGGCTGTGCCGGGTGGAGATTATAAACCTAGAGAGGAACCAGGCTATGTGGGGTGGCCAGTCCTCTCCTGACTGTGCCGGGTGGAGATTATAAACCTAGAGAGGAACCAGGCTATGTGGGGTGGCCAGTCCTCTTCTGGCTGGGACCACCCATACGTAGAATGTATGCACACATGACTGTAAGTCGCTTTGGATAAAAGCGTCTGCTAAATAAAAATAAAAAAAAATAAAAAAAATAAAAAATGTGGGGTGGCCAGTCCTCTTCTGGCTGTGCCAGGTGGAGATTATAAACCTAGAGAGGAACCAGGCTATGTGGGGTGGCCAGGTGCCGGGTGGAGATTATAACAGAAGACTATGACTTTTCAGATCACCTGGTTACCTGCAAGGTTAGCTCCAGGTAAATGTTGCAATTCTTCCGCCATTCACGGACCTGTGACCAAAAAACAAGCTACATATGGACAGTACCAAAATACATGATCTAATGACTCTGCCTCTTCACCGCAAAATCTGCAAGATCTGGGAAGGTGGTATCACCCAAATGTCTCTCGGTCTTGTTGGTTCCAAACTTCTTCCGTTTAAGAATGATGGAGGCCACTGTGTTCTTGGGGACCTTCAATGCTGCAGAATGATGGAGGCCACTGTGTTCTTGGGGACCTTCAATGCTGCAGAATGATGGAGGCCACTGTGTTCTTGGGGACCTTCAATGCTGCAGAATGATGGAGGCCACTGTGTTCTTGGGGACCTTCAATGCTGCAGAATGATGGAGGCCACTGTGTTCTTGGGGACCTTCAATGCTGCAGAATGATGGAGGCCACTGTGTTCTTGGGGACCTTCAATACTGCAGAATGATGGAGGCCACTGTGTTCTTGGGGACCTTCAATACTGCAGAATGATGGAGGCCACTGTGTTCTTGGGGACCTTCAATACTGCAGAATGATGGAGGCCACTGTGTTCTTGGGGACCTTCAATGCTGCAGAAATGTTTTGGTACCCTTCCCCAGATCTGTGCCTCGACACAATCCTGTCTCGGAGGTCTACAGATAATTCCTTCAACCTCATGGCTTGGTTTTTGCTTTGACGTTCACCTGTCAACTGTGGGACCTTATATAGACAGGTGTGTGCCTTTCCACCAGAAGGGACTTTAGGTGAGGCAGATGAACCTGTAGCCAGATGACTTCAACAGTATTTAACATGAGATCCTCTCTAATCTTTACAGGAATGT